>NC_056747.1:1048630116-1048727616 GCF_019279795.1 Protopterus annectens
TCACAGAATACCCTAGGCATCTTAGCACTGCTATGACATAATCCAAATGCTGTAGAAGGTCTTCCTTTTCTTGAGCTAGAATCAGGCAGTCGTCCAAGTAAGGATAGATTTGAATTCCTTTTAGCCGGAAGTAAGCTATCACTGGAGCCAGAACCTTTGTGAATACTCTGGGCAGTGGATAAGCCAAAGGGCAATGCAGAGAACTGATAATGAGAATTTCCAGCTCGAAAACGCAGATACTTCCTGCAACTTAGTCTTATAGGCACATGAAGGTAAGCTTCCTTGAGATCTAAAGTTACCATCCAGTGATCTTTGCCCAGCAGAGGTAAAAGCTGTTGTAACGTCAACATTTTGAACTTGGGAATGTCCAGATAAGTGTTGAGGATAGATAAATCCAAAATTGGTCTCCACGTGTTCCCCTTCTTGGTACTAGGAACAGGCGAGAATAAAATCCTAGGCCCCTTTCTGGCACAGGAACTGGCTGAATGGCCCCTATTTGGAGCAACAGAGAAATTTGCTTGTGAGCCTCTTTTCTTTGTAGAGGAGGAATGTCTGGCATGCCTTTGAAAGGAGGCAAGGTATGGAAATAAAACCTGTAACCGTGGTGAATGATATCCAGAACCCATCTGTCTTGGGTAATTAAATCCCAATTTTCTTTGAAAAGAGACAGCCTTCCTCCCAAAGGTGCTGCCAGGTGAGAATGTACTGGCAGCTGAAAAGGCAGGTCATTGGGTCTGCTTACGAAAGGACTGACCCCTGCCCTCACCAGAAGTCTGAGCAGGGGAACTCCTGTCCTAGGCCTAAAAGAACCTTGAGCTCTGCCCCTACCACGTCTAGACCTACCCCTAGACTGGGAATCATAAGCAGGATAAGTCCATCCCTTAGTAGGCCAATTTCTACTAAACTTCGGAGGCTGCACCTGCAAAAATCCTTAACAGTTTGCATAGACTTAGCCTTGTCCTCCATTTTCTTTAAAACTGCTTCCACAGGCGAACCAAACAACACATCAGACTGCAAAGGAGCATCCAAAATCCTTGTTTTAACATGCTCAGCTAAATTCTGATCTCTCAACCAGGCATGCCTACGAAGAACAGAACCAGTGGCAGCCACCCTCGAGGAGGCCTGCACTGCATCAAAACCACACTGCAAGGAATGTTTACCCACCTGTTCAGACACATGAACCAAATCCTGCAACTCTTTACACTCAATACCTTCTGCCAGAGCATCCACCTTAGATTTCAATTGTGAAAGGAGGTAATTCTGATATTTTAACATGTGAAACTGACAATTCAAAGCCCTCATGGCTAAAGTGGAAGAAGTATACACTTTCTTTCCCCATCTATCCAAAGCCCTTGCCTCTTTATCAGGAGGAACAGGATTTTTAACAACAGAGGCCTTCACACCTTTAGGCCCCTGAGAGACAGTTTCCGGTCTGCCCTAGGACTCTTAAAAGATACTTATGAGCTTCAGGCACCCTATAGTACCTATCCGGTTTAACTGGGGCAGGAGGCAAAGAATCAGGATTCAGGGAAGCCTCTGCAAAAACATCTTCCACCACATTCAGAACAGGAGGTATAGCTAAAGGCCTATGCTGGGGTAAAACAAGAATTCCCTAAGCCTCTTCCTGGAATCAGAGAAATCTTGGCCTTCCCATTTAAAATGCTCCCTCATGGAATGCAGAGTCTCTGAAAATGAAAAATCCTCAGGAGGAGAAGCTGAAGGAGTAGAATCATCCACATCAGAATCAGAAAAAGGAGGATACTCCTGCAAGTCTTCAGCCAAGACTCAGAAGCCTCGAACAGTGCTCAAAACTCTCAAACTCAGGTTCCACCCTAGGCCTCTTATCAGGAGGGGGCATAGAACCTCTAATCATAGTAATCAAATCCTCTGCCATTTTAAGCATATGTTTCTTAGGCAAAGACCCTGAAGCACTAGGAGAAACCCCCACTGAAGCTAAACTTGGCCTGCCTCTCAAAGAAGCCTTGGAAACAGAAGGGGAGGCTCTAACCACCTTAGGAAGAGAGGGAAGAACAGCCACCTGAGAAGCCCCCTCAGCCTGGCCTACTTCCTGAGAGGATACATCCTGTAACAATAAAGTCTCTCCCTGAGACTCCAAAGAAACACCTGGCAGAACCTCCGGCTCCACTGAGCCCTCTAAAGAACCGACGTCAGGGACTGTCGGTTCTTCCACTCTAGGCTTTGTTGCTTTGTCCTTGCGCTTTTTGGCCGAAGCGGGCGTCGGAGTATCCGACGGCATTTTATAATTACAACGCTTCCCAAAAACTAACCTGGCACAGTCTAACCTTCTCTTAATAGTGCGTTTGTTAAATCTAGCACAAGAGCGGCATCCAACAACGTCGTGCTCAGGCCCTAAACAAGGTATACACAAAGTATGGTAATCCCTATGAGGTATCTGTTTCCCACAAGAAATACAGTTATTCACTTTTTCTGACATCCGGTTAAATACTGAGGCAAGAAAAACCAAAATATTGCCCAACGGGGTACTTAGCCAACTTTGATTCGGTCTGAAACTCTGACTTCAGAAATTTTCAGAACGCCAACCTGCACTCGCAAAATTGCTTCTGCATCGGACCATGCGGCAAAAAAGACTGAGGATATGACGTCGGTCATGCGCATTAGTACCCTGACGTACTGACGTCAGTCTAATGCGCCCTGACCGACGTCAGCCATATACTTTGGTATTCGGGCCGACTGGACAGCGGACTACCCAATAGTTAGGACTGCAGCAATGTGGAATGAAGAACATCACATTTTGTTGTCACATCTGATTCATAGTAAGGATGTTTTTAAAGTGTGTAATATAGTTTTCAGATTATATTTTATTTGTTGTAATTTGCGGATACTAGTCCACAAAGATGGTTGCTATTTGCCAGTACAAGTTTCTGCTGTTGAGCCCTACAGCACAGTTATATGTTTAATTATGTACTATAAAACTCATTAAAAAAAACAAATCATATGATTAGTTAAGTTCTGCAGAAGCAGCTGACGTACATTAGGTAGACTGAAGTCTGATAGTATTTTTGGAAACAGCAACACAATGAACTAAATATTCTTCTGGCTACTCATTCCTGATATTTTCCATTTAATTTTGACAGCTTCAGCATTCTTTATGATGTAAGAATGTCTTTGGAGTTCTAAAAGAGGCTGTTTCCCAAGAGAGAAATAAAAAAAATTACCAAATATCAATGGAAAATCATAAAAAACACTAAAAGGAGAGACAAAAGAGCAAAAGAGAATATTTTACTGGTGCATCGCGGTACCTCTGCTAAATGCCTTCAAGGAAGAAATAAAAAAGTACCTGACTGGCTGGCTGAGTTTTACACATTAGGAAATTCTGAAGACACAAAGTAGGCTGATATCCATGGGGTGGGTAAATATCTGCACAAAAATGTAGATGGACAGTACTGACCATGAGGATCATTTACGCATGCATGTGTGTACACTGGAAGGTAGCTTCTAGTAATACAGTCATTAATTTATTCATTCATTCATTTTCCAATACTTGCTTTAGCCTATTATTGGTTGCATATGAGATATACCAGTAGGCAGATGAATGAAAATCTTTTCTGAACACCATGTTAGTCCATTTCTAATGAACATACTTGCGCGTGTGCGCGTACACACACACACACACACACACACACACACACACACACACACACACACACACACACACACACACACACACATACTCACAGTCACACATCACATACACAACTATGCAGTTTATGGGATGATCAATGTTTCTATCAGCATGCATGTCTTTGGGTGTAGGAGGTAAATGAAGACATGCAGAATCACTTTAGTCAGGAAACAAAGTGCCAAACGAAGAGCTGTTATACTAGGGTGCCACCCCACTTCTGAAAATATGTTTTCATAGTTACTGTAGACATTTTTTTTAAAGTAAAACTTTTACTACACTGCTGCTATTGCTATAATGTCATAAATGTTCACTGTTTTCCTGCAGCACGTATTGTATTGCTTTACAAATGCCATTGAACTGTCTAGGAAATCACAATGCAGTGAAAGAACAGGAGGCCTTGTGTCTGCAGACTGTTGTAGGGATGCTTCTTAGTAATCTCAGGTTGTTTAACTAGTTACTCTGATGAGCATAAACTACCATAACTATGATTAGAGAAATCAATTATGTTGTCAAGATATAAAGAGAATGAGATGAGGTGAGAGGTACAACTGCTGATAGGGTTCAAGCCTCCCCGTATGCTAGCACTGGCGGGGTCTTAGCCCTGCATGCATGTTGCAATGTGCAGAGGTGACAGAGCCATCTGTGTAGTTAACGTGCAAGGGCTGGCTGAGAGTGTGGGTATAACCCCTTTTTATCAACCACTAGCCTCAGCAAAATCTCTATAGAGAGGGTGCAAGTTTCAGGTGGGAGTGATTAGAACTGCAGCAATGGGGATACTGGGTTAAGCAGGTAAATGAACGGTAATAACATCCAATATGAGACTATGAAGTCAAAAAAGAATACAAAAACTAGATATGGAATATGCAGAAATCAAAGTTGGCAGAACATTTGTTTACTGCAGTTACAAACAGTAAAATATGCTGTTTACTTCAATAAGCTCTTTACGTTTTGCCGTTATAAAATTATTGAAGTTATGAATCTTTGTTATCATGTCATGAAAATTTAGAATTGTTTCCTTGAGACTTCCTTCATTCAGTAAAATATACAAAAGCCATCTACTTCCCTTAGGTTGACATACGTGAAGTTCATCTGCCGTGGAATGAATATCACCTGTTCTTAAAACCCCTACTTCACAAGCAAGTGCTATAATACATTGCATTTGTGTTAATTAAATGACCTCTCATCTTTGTTAAGAGACTACTTAAAGGTATTTCAGGCATATGGGTGATGTGAATAGAGATGGAGATTGAAGCCCTATAGGCTGGCAAAACCATCAAACACTGGATTCATCCATTTCTGTATTGTCGGCCTTATATGGAATCTTAACATCCTCTTATAAAGGGTATTTTGGTAGTTGTTCAGTCACCAAGACCTCAGATAAGATTACTTAAGCTCTTTGTGTTTCACTACTGCAGTCATGTACTGTCTGAAGCAACTGAAGCAGGATTCTGTAATCTGAATGTGCCATTGTCCTGCTGTGCAATGACACTGGAGCTGATTATACAAAGCCTGGGAATGCAGGGGGTCGAGCCTGATAAATGGAGTGGGGGTTGTGGTGAGCTTGCCTTCACAGTGAAAAAAATGCCATTTCAAAAAGCAAGATGATCTGTTTTCTTGCACTTGATTTAACAAAATAAGATTCAATGGCCTACCAGTGATGTGACTTCTTATTACAGGCATTGTGTTCCTTCCTCTCTGCATATGAGACAGTTCTCTGGATGAATTTAGTTGTAGCATGCTGCATTGGTACCTATTAATCATGCTTTTTCCAGTTTCTTTCTCACTTATGTTAGTCATTGCTTTCTAGCTTGAGTTTTTACGACTGGTATGTGCCTATTACCTGTATTAATCCTGTTCTATAAACAGACGGTATCCACACAGCATTCTCCCGGTCCCCTTTATACCACCTGAATATTGTTTTAACTCTCTAAAATAATATTTCCCTTATTTTTGGAGTAATAATATATCATCATTTAGTGAGGTTCAAATCTCCTCTACAGTTGCATAACCCAGAATGACTTTTCCTCCTTTGCATCAGCATTGTTGTATGAGACTGGCAAATATTTGTGTGTTACCCTGAGTACAAAATGTCTTGCAACAGCAGGTAGGTATGCCTGTGAAGTCCAGTCCCCATGAAATACTACTAACACATTTCTGCCTCCTCAAGAAGGCCAAAAATCTAAGGCTATGCAGATAATTATAGAAGTTATCAAACAAAATGAGAATGAAGTGCAGACATGAGGTAATGTAGCTCAGACGTGCTGTTATTTCACTATGGAAACTGATAACTAGAAAACAATTAAGGGAGAAACAATACACAAACGGAACTGTGTATGACCACTTAGAACTGAATAAACTGCCACAGTCTTTTTGTACTGTGTCAACCTAATCAAATCTCAAGCACATTTCTTTTCTGTAATTTTAGAGATTAAGTTGCCATGACTCACTTCTAATAGAGGGTGATCACAGCTGATGGACAGGTTAATTTGTAATGAAATAAGTTATGAAAAAGCTTAATCAAAAAACAAAAACACATTAAAATCATTCACTGAAGCACTCGACAGAAAAAATATGAAAAAATATAAGATGCATGAAATCAGTACGGGTTAAAGATCAACTTACATTTCAAGCCTGAAGAAACAAAACATAACAGAAGGTATGAGAAAAAGATGCAGAATTAGTCATTAAAATATCTGCTTCATTTTATGGCAGACTTCTTTCATAAGGTTAAAAGTTTTGATACATATGTGCAAATGCCTTTACAATATACTTTTGTCCTACCATCAGACCCTAAAAATCAATCTTTAGGTAATGTACTGATGCATTTAGATAGTGGTTGTGCATCATGAGAGCGTGTGAGAGAGAAATACTCATAGAAACATAAAACAAATCAAGCAAAATGTGAAATGTTGACTTTATGTCTTACATGCACTGGTTTTATGAGAATACAAAAAAAATGAAGGTTGCACTAGGTCTAGGAAGTGCTAAAGTCTTAGGTAACATTTAAAGTTTGGTGTTTTCAGGTAGTGATTGCATTTGTCACCATTTGTTTACCTTCTTCCCTTACTTCCAAGAACATAACAGAATCGAACCTTTATCTGTTTTTAAGACATTAGATTAAGAACAAAACAGACCAGCAACTTTTCATGTACACAACTTCTAATTACTGGGTCAAACTCCCTTTCATATACAGGAAAGAATACTGTACAGTCCCTTAACAGACTATTAAGAATATTTCTTCCCCAGCAGGGTGCATGTGTGAGTGCTAAACACCTGGTACGAGGAGGCTAATTGAAGTGTAATTGGTACAAAATAAACTGAATATCATGCTGCCAATTCCACATGGCATATCATACAGTTTTATGCACCTCCACTAACTACACTGTAGCTTCACAGTTACATATCTTTTAGTATCAGTACTGAACCAAAGGTTTGTATAACTGGACTACCTACCCGCTAACTGCAGCTCAGACAGCTCTGCTGCTGAGCAGGGAACATCTTTTATAGTCAACCAACTTAGTTACCGTTACCATGCATTACGGGAAATAATATTTTAGAAAATGTCTTACATCACAATCTTATAATCAGTAAGAACAAAACAGAGCAACTTTTTTCCATTTGTGTTGCTCAAATGTCTAATTCCTCTCCTCTCCCATTCTTACTAAGGAGAACCCTTAATCCAATCCTTCCTCAAGTTCCCCTGTTTTTACCTACCTATCTTATCCCAAAGATGGCATTTGAATAAGGTGACAGAATGAGCCCTTGAAGTCCATTCTACTCCCTTACTATTAGAGGAATGACCGAATGGTTCAACACAGTTTACTCTCATCTCTTAATCATTGTCCATCTGTAGCATGTGGCTTTATACTGCTGTTATGCAATGTAAGCACACTCACAGCACCTTTTTTATGGGTCTATATTAGAAGACCAACTGTTTAGGTGATTGAACACCTAAGCATTGATCTTCTAATATCGAACCGCATAATGTCGAACATCCCAGGGAAACATGTCTCTCGGCCACAACACAAAAAACATTAGTCTACATCTTAATTAAGTGGTGGGCCCCCACACCCCGACATGGGTGACTGTGCCCCCCACACCCCCCAACTAAATATAACAACTCCGAGATCGCTCAACAGTAGGGAAATAGCAAACTCCAGCAAACGGCCAAGGGAAATCTTTCCCTGCATTAAAATGGTCGTTCACCATTTTTTTGCTTTCGATATTAGAATATCGATGTTTAGGTGTTCGATCACCTAAACAGTTAGTCTTCTAATACAGATTATTTTTATTCCAGTCAGACATTTAAAATTCTGCTGTATATACTCCCTCCTCTTCAAGATCAGCTGACAGATTAGGAAAAACTCTAAACATTAATTTCATATATGATGTTACAGGTCAACATACTCTAACCCCCCCCCCCTCTCTCTCTTAGCCTGGGTGTGACAGATGTTTATAATTAACTGTTAAATTTATTTTTAAATTAACCTCACTTATTTCACTAATATGTAGCATTGTCTGTTATTGCTGTAGTTCTTAACTAGTTTATCCAGCTCTGCAAAGCAAACCCTGATCCTTAATTTTGACAAGCACTGCCAGGTGAGCTGAACTCCTTACCTAAATGTGTGGCAAAAACATTTTGTGAAATGAGGCTTCCTTTTTGGAAGTACTGCAGATAGCTTTATCCATCACAGGTCACATACAACATATTTGCTACACATCTAATTTGAGCAGATAAAAGTTACTTCTCCAAAGACACTTAAAGGATTGCATGATACAAAATCTAGCTCTAGGACTAAGTACTAGAACCTCTACGGCACAGCACTAAAGGGTATTCAAATGTAATTCATAAATGTACATTTCACTGCAGGTTTTCAACCAAGTTGATTTTTGTTGGTATTGAGACCCTATAGTACCTACCATCATCCCCCCCACACACACATATATATATATATATATATATATATATATATATATATATATATATAAAACAAATCCCAAGACTGTTTTTGACCCTGGAATGAAGTAACTGTCTTAATATACTGTATTAAACTTTAGAAAATGCAGCATTATCCTGAGGGCAGTCTTGTGCGAACAAATGATATAGAGATAACTGTTTGCACTGGGTTCCACCAAAGGTGTCACAGAATATACAGAACAATCACTGTTTTGTGAGGTGCGAATCATTATTTCTAAATAAAACATGCATTAATAATACTGATATAAGACTAAGCTGAAGCATTTAATTGCTCTACAGACAGTTAAGTTTATACACCACAGTATCATGTCTTTCATTTCTGAAAAGAAGGCTAGAGTCCCAGACAACTCTACTTAGAAAGGAACAAATCTGTGACTGTCAACGGACACCTTATTACTTGTGGTAATGGTGATGTCACCATTTTAATGACCAGCATGCATTAATTAAAAGACAAATATATCTATAGTTTAGTAAAGTGACTATTTTAATGCTTTTGGGGAAAATAAACCATTAAATAAACTGTGCGACACCAGGTGTTCTTTCATAGTGTGTGCAATCTAGATGGCTTATTAAATACAGGTGATTACATAACAGCTTCCAACTTTAAATAAAGTGAACTTTACTTAAATTACCTTACTAAATTTAAATTTTTTGTAAAGCTACTGCTGTGAACAATTTTTTGCATGCCAGTAGCTCTCATCCTTCACATTTGATTAAGTCACTTTCATATGGGGAGTTCAAATGTATTTACAACAACACCTCCGATATATCCCAACTGGAAATTGAGTTCAGTAAGGTTAGATGTAAATTATTAAAGAGGGGATATCCATTGGACTACATTCCTGAGGGTGAGGACAACATAAAATGGGTTAAAAGATTTTTTGGCCATAGAGGGACTGGAGGCACACAAGATAGGGTGAATTTTTGTTGCTCTAATTATGAAGAGGCATAATTTTTTGTTAATAGATTTTCTGCCTTTTCTCCCATTTTTAGAGATCTGATTAATAATCTATGGCCTATTATAAGTGAGGATGACAACTTGCATGGACATTTTCCTGATAGAGTAACATTCTCTTATGAGAGGTTTTACAATTTGAATGTGGTAGATGGAAAGTTTGTAGCAGAATGCAGAATTTAAATGGGGTAGACATCAATGGAAGAAAATATAGGACAGATGACCATTTCGACTGTGGTTCCTGTGGGATAGTTTACATTTTGGGGTGTGGCTGTTCTCCTTCCAAGTGGTACGTAGGACAAACTAAAAGAAGAGTTAAACTGAGAATTTTGGAACATCTTGAGGATGTAAGGAATTTAAGACTAGACAGTCCAGTTGCTCAGCATTTTCATTTTGCACACAATGATTCAACAGTCTTTTTTTAGTGTACTTGCTAGACTTCTAGGTGAAATGGCCAGTTTTAATGACTTTGTGCAGTTAGAAACTAGATGTATTATTAATTATAGAACATTAGTTCCTAATGGTATGAATTTAGAAGTTAATCTTAATATTTAAAACTAGTTTTCTAATGTTCAGTTATGTTGTTTGCAGGGGATATGTACTGTGCCTTTAAATGTTTTGGTGCAAATTTGTGGGACACTAAGTAATTAATTGAGTGTTAATCAATTAACTTTTTTTGTATAAATACTGACTGCTTTGTAAATGCAAAATATTCCCTGAAGGTGTGAGGCTAAGGTACCAGAAGCATTTATAAAATTGAATCGCAGTCCATTTCTTGTTGGCTTGTTGTTTTTTCTTTAGTGGTTTCTAAATTTAAATTTACCTTACTGAATATAAACAACTTTGCAACAAAGTGAAAAAGCAAATCGTTTCAGACAGCAAGTCCTACTATTCTAAGCTTCAAAATAATCATTGATCCATCCCAGAAAATTTTGGAACAGCATATCTGCTCTTCTCTCTCCTGGCAAAAAAGACAATCCCTTTCCTAACCCTAACTTCCCAGATCACACCTTAGCTACCCAATTCAACTCCTTCTTTATTGATTCAATAGCCAAGCTCACGTCTACTTCACCCACATCCCACACCCTCAACTCTAGCCCCACTAACTTCAACTGTACTCACCCCCCCTTTACCATATAAGCTGTCTTTCTTAAAGCTAAAACCATGCTCTCATGCCCCAGATAAACTTCCATCTAACCTTCTCAAGCTAGCTGCTGATGGCATAGATCTTCCTATCACCATCCTTGTCAACCGTTCAATCCAAGAATCCTATGTACCCCTCCTCTGGAAGAAAGCATTCATCATCCCCCTCCACAAAGGGGGCAACAATACTGAAATCTACAACTTTCGCCCTATAGCCATCCTGTCTCCTACCTCAAAAGTCCTTGAAAAATGCATATACTCGCAACTCCTTCCCTGCCTCCTAGACAATCAACTTCTCTCCTCTCTCAATATGGATTTAGACCTGGGCATAGTACTACCACTGCCCTTCTATCCTTCCTTGACATCATCAACCACGCCCGTGACTCCGGCAACATTGTATCCACCCTTCCCTTAGTGAATCAAAGGCCTTTGATACTGTTTCCATAACTTCCACTTGATCAAACTCTCTCTTCTTAATCTCTCCCTCTCTATTAACTGGTTTTCCAGTTACCTTGCTAACAGACAGCAAACTGTTAAGCGGAACAACACTATCTCTACCTTCCCACTCCAACAGATGTCCCACAAGGCTCCATACTAAGTCCCTTTCTTTTTAACATTTTCATTAATAATTTTCATCAATGCATTCCTAATACCAAACCTGTCCAATATGCAGATTCCACCACAATTTGCTATGCTCAATATCTTCCCAAACTCATGCAACTAACACAAGATGCCTTTTATTACACTGAGTTTTGGATGCTGAAAAATCACCTTGACCTCAATTTATCCAAAACCAAATCATGATCTTTACTCCATCTAGAAATACCTCTATCAACAAAAATTCCTTCTCCATAGTCAGTCAGAATAAAATCCCCATTAAAATCATCTCCCATACAAAACTCCTAGGTGTTATCATAGACGAACATTTAAAGTTTGACATTCACAAACAAACTAGTATTAAGAAAACTCATCAAAAACTCGGAATGCTGTATCGACACAGCCGTTATCTCACTCACTCATCCAAACTTGTACTCTCTATTTCCTACCTCGTCTCCTCTTGCTTATATGGAGCCCCTCTCCTCACCAATCTTCAATCCTTCCGAATAACAAAACTGTCCTCCTGCTACAATAAAATCTCTAAGTTTGCTATCAGGACCAAGTCCTCCTCCCACCACTGCGATGCACTCCACTCCTTGAACTGGCTGGAACTACCCCATAATCTCTCTTACATTCAACTGTTAACTGCTCACAAACTCATCTTCAAACCCTCTAACTGTCCTTCTCTATTCTCCATATTCACCTTGCATCATCCTGACAGATTACTCAGGTCCAGTTACCAGAACCTCCTTGAGCTGTACAAACCCTTACGTGCACCTGGGCAACTTCTCCTGTCTTGCTCCCAAACTTCTCTAAGGAATTCACTTCCCCCCACATTTGAATTATCCAAAACCACTCTGCCTTCAAGACCATGCTCCATTGCCATCTCTCTTCTCACTGGGAATGCTCATGCTCTCACCCCACCTGACCCCCTCCAATTCATTTCCACTCCCACTCCCTTTTTCCCTTTCTCATAACTCAACCTATTTCACCTCTCACTGTTCTATCGTTCTCCTCTAATGCTCCCTTCCTCTCACCTCATGAAGCTATGAGTGCATATATGCATACAGACCCAACTATACTTATGTACTCCAAAACACCTATGTTTTCATTTCCTTCAGTGCTTGCTGCATTACCTGCTCAAAGGATATTATTCTGTCTTCTGCATTGCTGTGTTTTAATAGTTTTCAAAATCATATTGTACTTGTACTTACATTACCTTGCTCAAAGGTTTTTATTCCGTCTTCTATATTACTGTGTTTTGTAGTTTTGTAAATTATATTGTACATGTTAACTCTGTTGACTTAGCTTTGTAATAGTTGTATCTGAAGGTTTTCTCCCTGGCCCTCCATTGAAAACGGGCTTATTTTCGACCCAATGGACTCTCCCAGTTAGCAAACTGCAAATAAATAAATAAATAAATAAAAAATAAATAAATAAAGTGAATTGAAGTTAAGATATCCCCAAAACAGGATTAGGGTCCATTTTTTTTTTTTGTTTCTGACAAAGTAGTCAACTGAGAAAGAGCTGTGCTTGATGGACTGAAGCAGTGTTAGTGTTTGATAAAACTAAAGAAATTTAATCTATAAGTAAATGCAAACAGCACTACATCATCTGAATAAAAGGACATCAGAAATGAAAGACTTTCTACTTGAGACGGAGATAGACTAACAAACATGTAACATTAGTATATGTACCCTTGTCACATTAAGTGTTTCCTTAACATCTGCCTGACGATCACCTATCCTTTCATGACAGCAGACATACTTTGTCTTGGAAGCTCTGTTCTTCTTTGTAGCATCAGAGATACTCATGTGGGACTGACTGTTTCCTCATCAGACCACTGTGAATGGAAATGGAGTATTTTCTTTTTTGATGCAATAAGTTAAGTGCTACCATGCTTATCTCCACCGAGTCTAAAGTCTTTGCAACTCATGGAGATGCATATTTTTAAACTATTATTATTACTATCATGTCTTCCTTAGAACTAAACGTTTATCTGAACATTATTTTGGTTCTTCTTATCAATGAAGTGAGTTATAGATGCACTGCATGTATTAGGTCTGGATCATGTATGAAAGGCCATTTTGGTCAACTCACTTCTCTGGTTAACAAGAAAACATTAAAACAAATAAATTAGTCATTAAAAAACAAACTGTGTTGGCCTTCTGCAGCCCTGATTATTGGGATGAGTGGACATTACTAATTAATTGTTCTCTGAGACAATGAGACAGGGGTGAGTGAGGTCCTTAACTATTTCAAAAAACGGACAGTTCTACAGTATGTGTATATATATATATATATATATATATATATATATATATATATATATATATATATATATATACATATATATATATACATACATATATATATATATATATATATATATATATATATATATATATATATATATATATATATATATATATATTTATATTTAAGAAGGACAACAGCCTGTTTTCAAGGCTTACATTCAAAAGGCACACCTGTGATGGATGAGTCCAGTATAGACAGCCATTGGATGGAATAACAAATATAAATTGTAGCTTTTTTGTGGGGGGGTGCCTGCAGTTCAAGAATATACAGAATAATTACATTTCAAGGGGAAAAACATTGATTTGGACATAGAACATACTGAGTAAGCTGATAAAGGCTGATGCTACGAGTATTAAACTGGACGAGGCATTTTTAATATTCTGCATATTAGTCTATACACTGATACAGAAGCAGTCTATGAAAGTGGCTAAGATGTGTCCCCAAAAGAGCACAGCTGTGTAGTTTAAATCATCAGCAGTACTTGATCAGTGCTGACAGCACATACCAGAGGAATAAGACAACTTTCCTCAGATCACTGCCCATCAAGGCACTGCCTTACCTAATCTCACTTATGAAGAAGTATCATGCTGTTCAGCTAATTGCTGAACTAAAATAGCTACTGAAGCTAAACACAGAGTAATCTCTTCATTAATCAGGTCTGTTCTTATCACAAAATTCTTGCAAAAGACATGCATCCTTCTACTGAGGTAGTGAGAAGACCATCATTCTTAAACTATGCAATTGTCTATTTAACATCAGAACTCTTAAGTAAATATATATCCATGAACCCAATAAATCCAACAAAATTACAAACTACACTGTTTGTTTTGGGGGTAACCCTTCCTGGACTCTCACCCCCCACAACTTTAAATATACCAACTTTCAAATTGGACAGCAGTGGTGAAAAGGAACAATTCCCTTACCCTACTGACCTCTCGGATCTCAGCATAAACAAGCACTGCATCACCTCATAGGAGTGTAAATGAACAGAACATATCCATTTATTTACACTGCTGTACATGAATGACCTGCAGTTCATTGGCAAACTATTTCTATTTTCAATGAAGTAAGTGCATCCAATGAAACAAAGTAAAATTTGACTAAATATAGGTAACGTGACCATCTCCTTCATCCATATTGCATATGAGTGCATGCATGCGTGTGTGTGTGTGTGTGTGTGTATGTGTGTGTGTGTGTGTATGTGTGTATATATAACTATATATATATATATATATATATATATATATATATATATATATATATATTAGACAAACCAACGGGTAAAGAGGTCATGCAAACAAACCTTTCAGTAAAAAAACTGTAGGAAAAAATGAAAACTATAGTTTGACTGGGTGCTTCGTGCAGTTTTTTACTGTGTATATGTTTACATATTTATATATATATATATATATATATATATATATATATATATATATATATATATATATATATACATATATATATATATATATATATATATATATATATATGTGTGTGTGTGTGTGTATGTAAAGAGAGATAGATATAGATTCTGGATTATATGCATGCTGTCATTTCCTTGAGAAGCAAATTGCTGGCAAGGACGGGTTCCATGCATTTCCACTTTAATTTGCTTGACCCTGGCTACAGGACATGTTGCTTAGCAAGTACTCATATCTACGTGTCTGCTGTCTCAATACAACTCTCCATCTGTGCAGGGTGTCAGTATTACAGGAGAAAAGCTGCCTCCTATGCTTCCACGTTCTCTTTCCTTCTTTCGCCATGTGGATGTTCCAGTACCTGAGTCACCTTTCAATCCTTGGTCATCAGGGTAAAAGTCAAGCATAGGGCCAGTTTTTTCAAAGATACATATATTTTTGACGTATTTTGACTTCTTCCCAGATAACAGAATGTGAAAACACTATGATGTCAGAAATATCTTTGTTCTCAGACAAAGTTCATAACCAAAACAGGGTCTGTATCTGAAATATCTAGACTACACTGTCTGTAACCAAGCTGCATTGTATTGAAAAATGACTTCTAGGCAAGTATGTGTAATTGAAGGTAAAACTTCCTTTAACATTTTATTCTTTGTATGACATTTACAAAAAACTGTTAATAAGAAATGACATTTTAATAACAGTTTTGAAATCAAATGCAGCTGTATTTCTGAAAATGACCTTTCATTCCCTTAAAATACCAATAAATTTCTCAGCTGGTGGGAAATGAATGCACACTGCGGGAGTGAGACGCTTGTCTTTCTTGGATTTTTGTATTCTGCACTGTTGTTCTGTGACAGAACAATTTCATTTTAGCCTTTAAAACGTTGAACAGCTGCTTATTGTTGCATCAATATACTTTGCATGTAAACATGAATGCAAAATTATCTGATTTATTTTAGTATATGACATGGTGTGGTAAAAACAACTGCCGTAAACATCTAAACAAAACAAACAAGTGAAGCATAGCTGAAATGGAAAACAGATGAACACAATTTATCTGTAAACCTTCACCTGTAATATAAATATTCTTTGAATTTGATTTATTTCACTGGAATTGTTTTGTCTAAATGTGCACTGAATACAATCCTAAGGTTTCTGTAAGCTCACAAAGTGCAAGAAAAGGAGGCCAAGTATAGGACAATCACAGTGACAAGTTACATAAATACTAAACATTGTATAAAAAAGAAAAAAAACAAGCAAATCAGTAAGATGTGTACAAAGAAGAAGTGATGAGAAAAATGATAAAGCACTTGAACTGACAGTGTTAAGGACTTGGGGTGGTAGATGGAACAGGAAATGTGTTGGGATGAACAAGATAAAAGTATTGTTGGCAAGAGGGGTTAGATTTAAGTAAAAAAATACAGGCACAAAGCAATACGAGTATTATAACAGGAGCATTTCAGAGTTTAGAATGTGGATTAAAAAATTCACTAAACCTGTTAAGAGTGGTGAGATGAGAACTGCAGAATAGTTGGGGTTGCTCTGGTTGTCAGAGCAGGGAATTGCAAAGAGAGTAGGGAAAGTGATATTACAAGTGGAAAGTATCAAACCTGCACTTGTAGATGAGGTTAATGGGTCTACATTATATATTCAAAGTTTCAAAACTTCGAACCTCATATATTTGGCAACATACGAGCGAAGTTTGAAACTTCAAAAATAAAATATAATAAAAAATTAAAAAAAAAAAAAAAACTTATCTGAATGCTTTACTACTTAAATATACCTGAACGCTCAACTACTTAAATATACCAACTCTGAGATCACACTTCAGTACAGAAAAGGGAAATTTTCCTATGCTGTGCCGTACAGAGCTGTTGCTTTTAACCTTCGAACTTTTCAAAAGTTCGATCATATGGTGTCGACCATATGACATTCGAACTTTAAAAAGTTTGAATAATTAATAGGGACCCGAGGTTAACACATGTGGAGAGCTGCACTCTCACCATAGTACTTTAAATAAGAGGGGAAGTCAAAATAGAGTTAAGGAAATGAAATGAACACAGTTAAAGGAAGATGCAACAGTATGTGACAGATGATTTAATTTTGCCCAGAATCATTATTTAGTGGAGAAACATTTATCAGTTGTTGTTTTCTTTCTGCTTTTCCTGGTTAGGAGTCGCCACAGCAAAACTCCGGTCCGCTAATGATTGACAGTCAATTTTTATTGTGCCGAGGTGCCAGCCCAATGCCCAACCTTCAACGAAGGCACGCCCATTCACGTATGTCTTTCAAACGCCACTCGACCATGGGGAGGACATGCAGACTCCACACAGAAGGCACTCCAGCCGAGAATCAAACAGGAGAACCTCATTTATCAGTTTGTTTGTTTGTCTTTCAGCTTTTCCTGGTTAGGGATTGCCACATCGGAACTCCAGTCCGCTAATGATTGGCAGTAGATTTTCCCGAATGCTGAGGTGCCAGCTCAACGTCCAACCTTCGACGAAGGCACGCCCATTTACGCATCTCTTTTGAACGCCCATCCAACTGCTCATTTATCAGTATGATAGCAAAATGAGAAGACTGTTTTTGGGGTCTACTACAAGTGCCCAAGCCCCAGAATCTCAAAGGCCATGGCCTTGAAACCAGAGACTCAAGTATCTTGCATCTCGCATAGGCTGTCATTCACACTGACACCTGACTACATTTTCATGTGAGGTGTAGTTGCCGTGTGGAGAGAGTGGAGCTGCCACACCTTGCTTGAAGACTGTAACTGAGTTCGAGCAAGTTAATTTCAGCAGCGGGGGGGGGGGGTGGGAGTGCAGATTAAGGTTTCAGTCAGTGATCAGGAGAAGGATTTAGATTTTTGGAGCAAGAGTTTTATAGTTAGCGAGCAGGAGGGGAGCTTAGTGATATGGAGTGGGAGGGGAGTTTAGGATTAAGGGAAACAAATAGAGTTTTAGGGTTAGGGAATGATCATGGAATTTAGATTTCAGGGCAGGGAGGGAAGTACTATGGCTAGGGTTAGGGAGTGAGTAGGTGTTTTAGGGTCAGAGTTAAGGCTCTGGTTTAACTATGTAGTTCAGGAGGGTCTGGTGGTGTGAGGGTTAGTTAATTAAGTAGGACTGGGGTAGTAGCTGTTAGGCAACCTGCCATTCAGAGCAAGTGATAGTGAGCAAGTGTCTCAGAAGCCACTAGCATGCAAACACTATTAGTAAACACATGATTTTGAACTATGCAATAGTAAGCAGGAAGGCTGATGCACTTACATTACCAGAAAATAACCCTAATGATGGGCTGTGCTGTTTCGTTGATGTTTTTTTTTTTTGTAGGTAGACATCAAGTGACTCTCCAGTCAGCTCCCAAGACAAATAAAGGCAGAGACAATGATATTTATAGGATCATAGTACCACAAAAATACAAGGCAATGGAGTCTTCTGACCATTTATGCCTTACCAGTACTGATTCTTGGCCTGAAACTTCTGTCTCAAGGAGGACCAAGTCAGTAAAGCCAGGAGTGGACTTGTGAATTCCCATCCAATTATTCAGTTCATGTTTGATGACAGATAATGTATCACACTTCTTAATTTGCAATGGGAGGCTATTCCACAGGTGGAGATCCTGTCTCCACCTTGTTTTATTTACCTGCTTTCAAAGAGTTAGCTCCTTTGTTTTGGTATTTGTGGAGATACAAAAGATACTGGTTTATTCGGTCCCTAATGGCTCAGAAGCCAAGGCATAGATCCCCCCCACCTAAGGAGTCTATAAAACAATGAATAAAGAGACAGTGCTTCCAGTTCTTGGTAGCTTAGTGGTTTTAAGATAGTGATTACCTTAGACAGGAATTTCTGGGGACTTTCTAGTGATTTGATATGTTAGTGAGATACTTCCCAGGACAGACATTGTATTCAATTGGCCTAATCAATGCTGAATATAATGGGACAATGACCTCTTTGTATTTGGAAGATATCCCCTTGGTGATCAGCTGTACTAAGTAGAAACTATTTCTGGCTACTATCTTTACATGATGATCACGGGAGAGGAAATGATTAATCCAAGAACCAAAATCTCTAACAACATTCTCATTTTGAAGTGTGGTGTTGTCTATGTCATATGTTGGAGGGGATGATGGTTTACCAAATGTGACTATGTTACACTTAATAGCATTCAGTTTAAACCTGTTGTTTGTATACCAGGTATTTACAAGTGCAAGTTCTTGTTGTAGGGCTTGGGTGTCAGAGGGTGACTAACAATGACTCCCAGTTTGCAGTCATCTGCAAACTTGGTTAGCCAAAAGTTTTGGTTTGTGGTCTAAATGTCAGGAAAATAAATATTGAACAAAAGGGGTCCTATCCCAGCATGGAGCCCTGCATAACATCAAAGGTTGCCTTCATGTTCTTTGATGAGGCAGCTGCTCCTTGGACTGTAAAGACTCTGTCACTTTGCCAGTTTGCTATCTATCTTTTCACATAGTTTAACTTATTAACTACACTAGGTTCATAGGTTCATAGGTAGGTACTAGGCTATTGGCCCTAGGGCCTATAGAAGCCTAGCCAAATGGTACCCTGGCTTTTGCCACCCAAGAAAATTATTTTCCTGTGCCTCTGTCAGGCAGAGCCACAGAAGTGATCCCCAGAGTGAATTTCCTATCTCCCATCCAATCATCAAGATTTTTCTTGAAGAGTGCTAATGAGGAGCTTTGTTTGATATAGATAGGTAGTTTGTTCCAGAGTATGGGAAGTCTCTGGGACAGGAATCTATCCCTCCAGCATGTTCTGTTTATTGTGGTGACAAGGTTTAGGTCTCTAGAGCGTGTAGCTGGAGAGATTGGGGTTTCTTTACATGGAGCATGTCCAGCAGCTCTGGGTTTGACATAGCTTTGTATGTTAGGCAGAGATCGCCTCTGCGTAGGTGATATGAGACAGAGTAAAGCTGGAGTTTTTTGAGACGGTCTGCATATGGCGTCTGTTTGAGGCCGGTAATCCTCTTTGTGAGGTATTTCTGTGGCCTTTCCTTTAGCATGCGGTAAAATGTCAAAAGCCTTGACCAGGTTAAGATATGCCATATGTACAGCAGGGCCTCTGTCAACATATTGCATTACTTTTTCAAAGAAGTCCGCCAGGTTCATTATATTGAATACACCCTTAACAAAGCCAAACTTCTGCGGGTCTAACCTGATGAGATTTTCAATGTCACACTTTATGAGGTCATTTGTAAAATACTCAGTAGTATTACATGTGAGACTCATCAGGCTGATGGTCCCACCCTACTGAAGTGTCAGTAGTGGAGCCACTCATCTAGACTAACATCGCCACTGCTGTGCACCAAATTTCAGGGATGAAGCCAGTGGCCATACTCAAGTTAAATAGCTTATGGAGTGGCTCTGCCAGGGCTTGCTTTGCACTGTTTACTAAACAGCATGGTATATTATCAGGCCCCGTGGAGAAAGTATTTTAAGTTTTTGACAGCACCTTTACAGTACATGATCTTTGGTGAAGATGGAGGGATGGAGTTTGAGAGCTTCAGGGATCAGTGGGCTTTAAATAATCTTCTCCACGCAGAAACTGACACTGGCTAACATGTTACACTAGCTGGTGCCATCTTGAATAAGTTGAAGAATGTTGAGTATTATTTCTTAGTTTTTCTGACAAAACTAAAGAAGGATTTGTAGTTGTTGCTAGCTTCAGATGTAACCTCAGATCATAGTCTGCCTTAGTATTCATAATATTTTTAAAAGTTTTCACAGTCATTTTATCTTTGATTTAAAGGTCTTTAGATCTGCTGTATACTTTAAGAAGTTTTTCTTTTATTGTAGAGTTTATTTATGTTGGTGGACCACCGAAGTGGTTTTCCTTTAAACTTCCCATTACATTGTGATCCGGCAGGAACTGTTGATTGTATGCATTTATCTAAGTGGTTATAGAACTGCTTTGTGTAGCTTCTTACTGAGGTGATGTCTACAATTATACTGGAATAAGTGAATCTTGAAACTTTATCATAGAATTTAAAGAGAAATGTACATTTGAAATCCTTGAATTCTAAGACATTTGTATCTTCAGATTTAGAAGATGACTTAAATGGGAAAGGGAATACCAAATAGTACATGAGGAACCTATATTTGTATGGCCCAGTTGAAGAACTTTATGCCCTCTAGTGTTGTTTTTTAACAATTTGCTCCAGGGCTCTTATGTTTGTGAAATCTAATAACTTTTGGCTCTATCCTACTTTTCAGTATAGGCACTCTAGTTTGTTGATGGATACTTAAAGTCTCCCAAAATAATGGATTTTTTTTGTTTTTTGTTTATAGGGACATCTAGGAGCTTCATGAGATATCATAAGACACAGAGGATGTCCTATAACAGGCTATAAATTGATAGCTGGTTTTGTTTAGTGCTCGGTCTGTGGGTCCCTAAGAAATATAGAGACACCATCATTTGCCAATGGGTCTGAAAACACAGTAGGCACAAACGCCAGCTATGGAGGGAGTGCTTTTCTGAACATTTAAACCAAGTTTCAGTAATTACACAGAATGGATGTGTTCCAAATGCAGGAGAGCCTCAAGGTCTGGCAGTTTGTTGTTGAGACTTCTGGCACTGACCAGAGCTACCTGAATGTGATCCTGTTTTGGATTTGAAAAGTTAGATATATTTAGATGCTCATCAGATGAGCATTGCCTAAAACAAAGACACTAGGGGGCAGCAAAGATATATGGCAGTATGTGAAAGCCTTGGATCGGGAGATGGAGACCATCCTTGGCAATACACGCTGCACTGAGGGGAATCTTGTCCCATGCTATTACATACTGGATCCCATAGAATGACACCAGCTACTTAGCCAATTGCTGAAACCAAATAAATATCTTCTCTTCATACCTAGGCATCATTCTTGGATAAGGAAGGACTCTGCTTAGGACCAGAGTCTTGCCTGCATTTATGACATGCGTGGAAAGTTCCAATATGTCTCTCTGCATATCTGCCAAGTCCTTCACACCCACAGCATAGCCATGCCATACTCATATTTGCAAGGTGAAAGGGCCTTAAGGACCCTTGAGATATCAGAGAACCTGACACCTGAAAGACAACTTACAGTAACACTGTATTTGTCTGGCTTAGTGACAGGAGA
Source organism: Protopterus annectens (assembly GCF_019279795.1). Taxonomy (NCBI): domain Eukaryota; kingdom Metazoa; phylum Chordata; order Ceratodontiformes; family Protopteridae; genus Protopterus; species Protopterus annectens. Next base: position 1,048,652,313 of record NC_056747.1, read on the forward strand.
ATCAGTGAGTGTGACTACAGAATCGTCAATGACTTAAATATTTATTTATAGAGTGGTTCAGTGCACTAGATCTGAGATGATTTACATCCTGGTGACTCTTTCTGGAAATGTGCCAGAAGGTTACGTGGAGTTTGATTTTTGCTGAGACCTAGTTTTTGTGGATTTAGGAGGCTTTGGCAAGGACTATTTTACACCCTCAGTGGTAAGACATTTTAGTGTGAGTTGCTATAAAGTGTTGTGGTTGTGTGTGCTGCTCATAGTCTGCATCCTTTTGTGAAAGTGAGGCCCCCATGTTAGTTAAATGCATGCGTCTCTCACAAAAATAATGTGTTGTATTATGTAATAGTTTATTATCTGTTAGCATCACATAGCTGTTACACTACCAAGTGCTATGAGGCTGGCAACAGAAAGAAGACAAGCACATTGGTCCTCTATTCTAGTCCAGTAATTAGGAGAATTTGTTTGAATATATAGAATATGCAATTACATGAGACAGACATTGGACTTTACTGTGCAGGAAACACCTAGTTGGGCAAAGTACCTTTTGAATATGTACTAATAACTGCTGAGAGCAACATGGAGCAACTACAAGCTTATTTTGCTAATGTAGAGCTGCTATAGATATGCAAATGAAGTTCATTGTGCAACTGCGGAAAGCTGTCTGTGCTATAAATATTTGTAATCACACTAATCGGTAGTGTTTAAGGAGAGTAGGTGGCATAAGGAAAAATATGGCTTGAGATATCTGTGTCTACATAGTGCACTGTTAAACGTAGCTGAAGAACCATGTTAACACTATTAAATTCTCAAATAGCAAAGCTGAAAAAATTAAAAAATGCACACTAACCAGTAGCAAAGTGACACAACAATCAGAGGCCTGGAAATGGCAAGATTTTTTTCTCCACTGTCAGTAGAGTTTAACCAGTAATAAATCTCAGGTAGATTATTAATAAAAGCAAAAAAGTGCACAGCTATTACAGTAAATTCAGTACAAATACAAAGTGTAATTAAATTGTGTCTTCTAGTGCTGGTATTTCAGTCAAATCTAGTGGAAATTGTCACAACTGGTAGCTCTGCAGCTGAGCAAATGAACTCTGGGCCATTCAAGTATGGAAAATGTATAACAGAAAAACTGGAAAAGCTAAAAAAAGAAAAAATTCAAAATGGCACACTGACCAGTAGTAAAATGACAGTGTTCAAGGTTCTACAGCAATCATCATTAGCTGTGTTATCCTTGGGAAAAAAATTAAGGAAAGAGATACGACCTGGGGCTGTTATCATCTGGCAGACTGCCACTGGAACAGTTTTACCAGTACTGCTGGTTAGTTGGTTTACAATGGATGGACAGGATGTAGTCGAAAGTGACATTGAGGGCTTGCAAGGCTAATGTATCAGAACTGTCTAAAATTAAAAGAGCAGTGTTGAGTGTGTAAATTGATGCTACTGAGAAAGCAGAAATAATTGTCTGATAATAAGGCCGAACAACAGAAAGCAACAAGCCAAAAACAAAAAAAAAAAACATTTGTTTATACAATTGAGCACTTTCATCAGTGGTATCCTTGACTTCTTCAGAATAAAACACATTAAAATCCCACACTATTTAAACAAGTAACAAGTCACATGACATTAATTAATTCAACTCATAACCACTTTAAAGAACCATTATTTAAAAACTTATATTCTCATAATTCTGTCCACTTCCTACAATTTATTTAGAAACATAACAATAATTTTCCATTCAAACTATGACCAACTAATGTAAAATGCAAGCTCAGATTTCAATTTAAGCACACTGCTGATAGAAATCATCTCATTCAGGCCAGGGGGGACTGCTGCATTATATCTGCCATCTCAGTTCCTTATACTCCAAAACCAGGTCAGCCAGTCCCCCTCTTGGTCCAGGTTCTACCTTGTCTACCACTGTGTATTTAAAGTTATGGTTGAGGAATTTTATTATATGTCTTGCTAAAGCATTATCCTGTTTTGAAATATCATATTGATTCTGGTATATTCTCTTTCTAAACATGCCCTTAGTTTTCCCAATGTAAAAATCTTTACATTCTTGTCAGACATCCATGTAAACTACTCCTGAACTGTAACAATAACATTTGTACATAATTTTTACAAGATCCCCAGTACCAATCCTAACTTCCCCTCCTTCCACAATGTATTTACACTGAGGACATCTCAAACATTTGTGCATACCCCTTCACTTAAACCTGGATTCCTTCTTTCTAATAATGTCTTGAAGCATAGATCTTTTTTGTAAACTATAACTGTTTTTTCATCCACTTTTTGTATGGAGGCAGTGCTAACATCTGGGGCATATTTTTATAATAACTGCCCCAACACAGGTTCTCACAGAATAGCACTGTCATGCTAATTGTATGACTATTATAATGAAGAGCTCCTGTCTTGGGACACATCTCTTTAACCAAGTCTGCACACTGCAGTTTTGCTAGAATACTGTTTGTAAGATGGAGTTGGCATCCCTTAACTCCTTCTTTATTAGTTATAAAAGGGGAGTAGGTTAAGAGAGGCACATGCTTGTAAAGCTAAATTATTTCAGGGGGTATGAATAGCAAAACAACACCTGTTTGAGATGAAGAAATAAAACAAGTCTAACACTGCGAAATGTAAAGATCAGCATGAAAGGCAGATATGTCTCTTCTGATATAACTAGAGTAATGAGTCTAATGAAGTTTGTTAGCATTACCCTACACTTTGTCAAACACATTGCTGTATCACATTGGAAATCATTGCTACTGCATTTTCTGTTTGCATGTTGGCAGTGATTTAGTGTGTACGGCCTTTTCTGTTTCCACATAATTGTGCGACAACAGAATTAGTATAATTAAGTAATGGGAGTGTGAGGGGGAAGACTTACACATAGAAGTGTGTGTGTGTTTGTGTGTGTGTGTCACATTTGGGATTCAGGCCAGTTGTTTTACATGAAGAAGGTTTGTAATCCACACTCTTGTGGCAGGAGGTAGCTTAGATCCTTTTAAGTTGGGAACTGCTGTTTGAGGGCTTACTGTGTCTGTTATTCTAAATGTGTCTTAGTTCTGATTTAAGAGCTTGGAATTCAGGCCAGTTATTTTACATTCAGAAGGTTTGTGGTCTACACTCTTGTGGGAGGAGAGGGTAGCCTCTGCCCTTCTGAACTGGGAATTGCTGGTTGAAGTCTTATTGTGTCATTTGTTCTAAGTGTCTTTGTTTCTGGTTTAAGCACTTGGGTTCCAAGCCAGTTATTTTACATTAGGAAGGTTTGGGGTCTAGACTCTTGTGGCAAGAGAGGATAGTCTACACCCTTCTAAGCTGGGAATTGCTGGTTGAACGCTTATTGTGTCTGTTATTCTGAAAGTGTTTTAGTTCTGGTTCAAACACTTGGGCTCCAGACCAGTTAAATTTACATTAGGACGGTTTGTGGTCTAGACTCTTGTGGCAGGAGGGTGTAGTCTACACCCTTCTAAGCTGGGAATTGCTGGTGAAGGCTTATTGCACCTGTTATTCTAAGTGTCTTTGTGCTGGTTAAAGCACTTGGGTTCCAGTCCAGTTATTTCACATTAGGAAGGTTTGTTGTCTACACTCTTATGTATTCTACTAAATTGCTGCTTTATTTAAACTGGGTTTTTGCTGTTATTACTGCAATTTCCTGCATTTTGAATTTCTAATACTTCTGCATTTTATAGCATAGGCTTACTGAATATAGACTGTTTAGTATCATTTGAGCATTAAAACCAGCCATCTTACATTAAGAAAGCCCCCACCTGCACCCTTGTGGCAGAAGTGTGCAGCCAAGGACAAACCTGAGTTAGGGATTGCTGCGATAAAGCTCAGTCTTGGGCTTTCCATTTGGTTACTTTGTTTAAAATTGTTTAACTTCACTTGTATTTAAGCATTGCATTTGTGTGTGTTTGCACTCAGTTTACCGGAGCTGCTCAGAGATTGCACTGCTGCCCTGTGAGCAACTCAGTTTTGCATTGTGAAGCACTGATGCAGTTTGGTACCCCTAGCCCTCCATAGAATAGCTACTTTTTATTAGTCTTACAGCAAAATCTGGTACATCTATCCCACTCCCCAGTACATAGTACAGTATATACCTGCCATAATGGATGGACAGTTTCCCACCATTTCAGCAGCCAGTCTGATTGACATGGGCATCCTGAGGCAATGTAGCAATTGCCTCATGTAAACTGACAACCAGTTACTCCTAAAACAAACAAATACAACATGTGATGGATGTATCTATACTATGAATTTGGAATCAGTTCTCTCATATAACAACAAATCAGATATCAAATAGGTTTTCAGCACACACACTTTACCTCTTTCACATAACAAGCTCACAACACATAAACCCGCATACGCAGAGGTACTCACTAGAAGCCTACCTAAAGATCAGAGACCTCCCAGGTGCAAACCTACTGCACACACTGCAGACTCAACAGAATCCACTACATATAATAATAGACATAACAGTGTATCAGCCAATAAGCCCCTAAGTCAGAACACCTCAAAACCAAATGTCTTGGCCATAGGTGACTCCATACTGAGACACACAGATGTCCCTCTCACTGACTGAGCTCTCAGATTATGTATTCCAGACAGGTATGTGCCTAGCCCTAAGCAACATTCTCTACCTTCACCCAGGATGATGCCTCAATATAAACAAAAAAAAATGATTGACTTCAACAATTGGCTTAGCTTCTGGTCTCAATCTGGGGGGGGAGTGGAGTCCAGTATCTGTCTGCCTAGGAAGATATGACTGACAGATCACACTGTTTTGCCAGAGATGGTCTTCACCTGTCACCTCTTGACTTTTGGTTACTGGCAAAGGTACTTGCCTCACCATAGTGCCCTTTTTAGGCAATGTCATAACAACAAAATTCCCGATATAAAAACAAATTCACTAGAGACAAACTCAGGCTTATGCTGCTTAATGCTAGGAGTCTAAATCAGAAAGTGTACTCACTGGAAGCACTCCTTACCTTGGAAGATGGTGATGTCTGTGCAGCCACAGAGACACAGTTCAAGGCCTCAGAGAGCACCCTGGCCATGTAACGCTACAATGCCTTCCATACATTCAGACATCAAAATGAGCATGAAAGAACCAAAGGTGGAGGTATATCAATCTTCATTACAGACAAATACACTAAAAAACTGGTCAAACAGTATGACTACCTAGAGCTACCCCATGTCCAACTAACTGTAGGTAAAATCCCCTTCCATATCATTGTTAGCTACAGACGCCCCACCATGAGCCACAAGAATCATCTGCCTACCTGGACCTACCTGAGTCAGTCACTACAGAGCCAAACACCTTGGTCATGAGTGATTTCAACTATCCTTACATTGATTGGGAGTTGTATATAAGAAGGTTCCTGGACTTTGTTAACACAAATGCAGTGGAACAGATAGTCTGCACCCCCACAAGGGGCTTGAATCTCCTAGACTTAGTACTCACCGACATAGGGTGTCTCTGTATTACCCCTTGTGTGTTGCCCTCCCTGGTAATGCTCGATCATAAATCTGTCTCGTTTGAAGTAGCGATCACACCTGACCCCCTCAAGAGCAACAATGATGAAAAATTCCTTCAAAGCAAACTACAGCCTAAGTGATGGCATAAGTAGTTTCAACCCCCCTGCTACCACTGTCAACAATGGCTCCTATATAGAGGTGTACACAAATGCCCTCTATAAACATCTATGCAAATGTATAGACAAATGTATAGACTCGGCTGTACCTGAATGAATCAAAACCAGGTCCTCACAAAAAGACAAGCCACCCTGGTGGACATCAAGCATAAATAGTTTAAAAGCAAAAGGAAGAAACTAATGTCTAAGAACAAGAGGGAACTAACTCAGCAGAATAAGGACACCCTCCATAGCTTGAACAAGCAAATTAGATATCTTGTAAAGTCCTCTAAAGCCAATTGTGAAGTTAAACTAGCATCCCTATCTAAAGATAATCACAAGGCATTCTTTAGCCACATCAGAAATCGAAAAGGGAAGGCCCAGCTTTGTGCTGAATTAGTAGTGGAAAATACCACTCATACTGACCCTGAGGACATTGCCAACCTGCTGGCAGACAGATTTGGCACAAACTTTACCACCCTCATCCCCACCAGACATACCCCCAAAGCATAACTGTCACCAGTCCTCTACCTCTTATGTTCAAAGACCAGGTCATAACCGTACTCTCCATGGAAAAAACACAGCCTCTTTGAGACAAGATAACATCTGAGGCTGCCTACTAAATGGTCTAAAATAGGACCTAGTGGAACCACTTGCCACTCTCTTCAACGACGGTCTAATACCAGCAGAGTGAAAAACAGCAAAGAGTAATTCTCTTGCACAAAGGGGGTCCATCAACTGACCCTGGGAACTATAGACCCATAAGCCTAACCAGACTTATCTGTAAGGACATGCAGAGAATCATCGTGGACCTTATCAACAAAAACATAGGTGACCTTCAAACTCCTGACCTGATCCAATTTGGCTTGTTAAGGGTAGCTTATACTTATTAAACCTCGTGGACTTCTTTGAAAAAGTTACCAAAGCCCTGGATGAGGGCAAAATGACACATACAGGCAATCTTGACTTAACCAAGGCTTTTGACACAATCCCCACTCAGGCATCATTGAAAAACTCACCCAGCTGGGAATTAACCCATATGTCACTAGATGGGTAGCCAACTCACTCACCGGCAGAATGCATGCAGTCAAAATTGGGGATTCCACAACTACCAGCAGACCAGATACCAGTGGTATAGCACAAGGATCTGTGCTGGACCCTACTGTTTGGAATCTAATTCTCATACGTCCAGACAAAGATAGACGGCCTGTGGCTTAAAAAGTTCGCCAATGACTGCAAACTGGGTGCAATCATTTAGTCCCCCAATGATGATACTACAAAAAGGTCTTGCACAGACAAATGAATGATACCAAAGCCACTGACTTAAACTAAATGCAAAATAATGCATTATAATTCCTTTTGGCAAAGGGGAAGTACCTGCAAATTACAATATTAACAGTACCCCCCTTAGCTCAAACCCTGTGGTAAGAGATTTAGGAACACAGGATGATAGCAACCTTAACTTCAATCACCATGTGTCCACTGTGGTAAGGAAGGCCTTCTGTGTTGCACACCTCATAAGTAAGAGCATCATATTCAGAGTTAAGAATGTTTTAACTCCCTTGTACTCAACCCTCATCAGATCACTAATAGTGTACAATGCTTCCTACTGTATGTACCTCACCAGACACCTAGACACCTGCAGCAGCTGGAGAGACCTCAGAGGTTTCTCAACAAGAAAATTCAGAGCCTTCAACACATGATCTACATAGACAGACTGAAAGCGCTGTCACTGTACTGTGTACTCTGTATCTTATAGGCTGTTGAGGGGGCGACTTGTGCCTCATCAATAGAGCAATCTTGGTCCCTGCCCTAATGGAAATGCTACATATCTGTAAGTCAGTGGGACAATATTCACTCAGTCTTAGGATCTTAACCTAGCCTGCAACAATAACAGAACATGCTGGAGAGACAGATATGTCTCCCCGAGATTGCCACCCCACTGGAAAAAACTCCCAATTCATGTAAAACAGAGCTCTTCAATGACCTTATTTAAGTGTTACTTAGACAAGTGGATGGGTAACCATAGGGATGTCACATATGTCCCTCTTGGATAACAGCAGTTGGTGCTGATCATAGACTCATTTTGCAAATATAGACCATACAACTTGGTCAATAAGGGAATTCTTGAATTTAATTTAATTAGCTTTCTGCAGTGTATGAAGTTTGTGATTTTACATCTTTACACTGATGCTATGAACCACCGTCAGTGTAAGGGTACTAATGTTCTCACTGATAGCTTACAATGCTTTGACTAAGGGAGTATATACAGTTATTTCCTAGATTAGTTTTGGTAAATAGCAGTGGAAACTTTCTGTTTGTGATGTTCTTTGTGGAAGAGTGGAGGTTGTGCAAACTGAGACATGATACTTATGCAAACAAAATCCTTTGCAATTTCAGAATCTGAAAATCAATCAGCTACATTACTTGGGATTTCAACTGTGAAATGAAGTGAGAGTTTTTTTTGCTACAAAAGATGATATTTTTATTTTATACTCTGGTACTTCCAATAGTGACTGTGAGAGCTGGGGTTCCCTTACTGTTAACAAGAAAACCTATGACTCCAGAACCACATCTTCTCACTAAAAATATACTTTTGTGATTAGAACTTGCCACATACCTATGAATATCTCGTCCACCACCTGAAGATACGTTGAAAACGTTTTTACACTAAATGTATTTCACTCTGCACTTGCTTTCACTATCCACAATAATCAAGTTTTTTTTTATTTTTTATTTATCATCATCTAATCATTTAGATGAAAATAGGCATGTGCAATCTATTAATTTATTTCTAACTTTTTCATCTTTTGGCAACATTTCATCATCTGAGTTGCCAAAGTTATTGCTTTGCTTTATTTGCACTGAATTTGAGTCTTCTTACTTGAATGGGAGGATTCAAAGCATACTTAAAATGCCTGCTGTATTACAGGCAATAATGACATTTCACAGTGCGACTGCATGATCTTCTATAGCATACAGGCTGCAAGCCCTTCTGAATCACAGCACTCAAATTACAACCTAGAGTTTCAGTTACAAATTAACTGAAGGTTCTTTACAAATAACTCTACTTATTGCCTGGTCAGCAACTCACTCTAAGGTGATTAGACCGAAGTTCCTTGCTCACTGGATGCTCACATGAGCAATGCAGTGTCTTAAACTCAGTAAAGTCTTATAAAATATATTATTATTATTTAGGAATCTTGTTCTATTTAAATTTTGTTGAGAATTTTTGCAACTTTTATGGGAACTCAAATATTTTAACAAACTCTATGGACATATCAAATTGTGCATAAATTCTGTAGAGTGTCCATAGATATACAAGTGGTGGCAACCCTGCTATGTGTATATGTGTTCACAAATTCATTACAGGCAATAGTGATAAAAACTGCTACTAAAGGAGGGAGTGGGAAGGGCAGAATTGGGGAAAACAGACTTTAAGAAGATCAAGCCCCCAAAAGCAATATATACAGCTATGAAGACAGGTGTGATGCAGATATAAAGTAAGATGTAGCTCACCCTGTGTCACCTTTGTCTGAATGGTCTCAGTGCATTTTAATATGGACAGAAGTGGCAGTGTTGTTTTGGAGGATGATTTTACTATAGCACTGAATAAGGACTAATGGGTCCAGTTGCTTGGTTGCTTCATAACTTTAACTTAAGACAATGAAAAATATGGCTTTAAAAACTAAGGTGGCCAAAGGAAGCTGAATAGTGCACAGGGAACCACAGGAATGTAAAAGAAACAGGCTGACCTCACATCTTCTTTGGCTGAAAAGGACAAAATGGTAATTAGGAAGAAAAAATAATGAGTAGGAGAGGGAGAAAGAGGAGGATGTAGAGAAGATGAAGGAAGACTAGAAGGTGGCATTCTCACAGAGGTAATGAGAAAAAAGGCAGGGGCTAAAGCCAAGGGATAAGAATTTCAGTGTAGGGAGCGGGGGGCACAAGGAAGAAGAGAAAGTATGCATGGAATTAAGAAATGTGATGGAATCTAAGATGGGAGACAAAGAACAGTTTGAACAAGACTGCAGAAAGAAGGAGGGTTAAATAGTACACTGGTGCAACCAAGGTCAGTTTGAAGTGGATTTTGGATGAAGTTGTGAGAAAGGTTGGAGCTATAGAAAACCACGTCATCAGTACAAAGGAGGAGGAATTGTAGATGAGAAAGGTCAAGAAGCAGTTCACTTATAAAAATGGAGAATACTATTGGTGCAAGAATTGATCCATGAGGAACTCCTGACATTACAAAGGCTGTATCTGATAAGGCAAGCCCAATTTTAACTGTGAAAGTTCAGTTGTCCAGGAAATCTTTGAACCAATGGGTATATTAAGAGCTTACATCAAGGTTTTGTAAGTAGGATTACAGGATGCAGTGGTCAATCACATACAAAGGACTGGGTAAAGTCGAAGAATACTGCCTCACTTTATCCATGTTAGTGAGGATGTAATTAGCAAGTGTCCAGAGAGCAGTCATGGTACTTCTTCCTGGCCCAAAGCTATGCTGCTTCTGAGAAAGTAAGTGGTATTTTCATGGTAAGTGGTGAGTTGGTTGTAAATGAATTTTCTACGATTTAATCAAGGGTAGAAAGCATTAAGATTAGATGGAACTGGGAGGGTTCAGTCTTTTGGTGCAAGTCTGACAAAGACTGATTTTCAGGTAGAGGGCATGGCATTGGTTATGACACTAAGGCTGTAGATGTGTTTTAGTGGGTTGATTATAAAATCTCTAAAGTGATACAGAAACAAGGGGCAGAAGTTATCAGGACCAGAGGAAGAGTCTAGAGGAATCTCTGCTAGTAAAGGTATAATTTGTTTGCCTGTCATTTTGGAGAAGTAGGGTAGGAGGTATTCCAGGGGATTTGGGTGAACTTGTCTGAAAGAAGATGTAATATTTTTCTGCATGGGAAAATTGGAGAATTCTTTGAGGAAATCAGCAGGTGAGAGATTTTCAATACAGCAAGGAATGTGGTCAAGGCAGGAGAGCTCTGTAGGTGGACTATCTAAACATTTATACACTACTAGAATCAATGCAATTTGAGTAAAACATAGATCACCTTTTACACGCAACCTTGCTATATATATATATATATATATATATATATATATATATATATATATATATATATATATATATATATAAGGTCTATCTTCATTTACTGGCTAATTACCTTATCTGCTTTCTAGTTGCTGAAGTCACAAACATATTCAAATGAATGCCCTAAATTAATTGTTTTTAATTATCTAACAACAATAGCTATAGTCTACATTCTACACCTTTTTTTCCTTACTCAATTAAACGTATAATTGGCACTAAATCACCACATAACCACACCTGCACAAAACACATCACTGAATCTTTGTAGTCCTCATTCTTAAGTGGCTTGTTTTTCTCTGCTGGACAAATGAAATGCAACAGAAACATAGCTGGTGACAAAATATCTTCCATCATTGCCTGTGGCCTCTTATAATCCACTTGCGACTTAGATACTTGTGAGGTTGCCTCAGGTCAAAAGCAACAGTACAAGGTAAAACAATTATGTTGCACTCATTTGGGAGATGAGTTAGATTATAGGGAGACCAGGTAAGGAGGGTGAAAAAAAACAGAAAGATGGGGTACAACACATCTGATGCTTTATTTTTAATGAGGAATAAAGGAGTTACCCATCTCAATGAATACTTTTTTCTGAGTAAAGTTTAAACAAAGTTACTAACAAGAGAATAAGTATATAAATCTGATTATTGAGGGTAGGAGTGGGTGGCAGGCAAGACAAGGAACAAAAGTCCTTAGCAGTGTCTACACAAATGGCTGTTATTAAGTAACCTTGTTTCATATTTGAGTGGATATGGTGCAGGGGTACCTGTGACTCAAAAGCAAGGGGTAAGCTTCAGGAAGCAACTGAATGGGTAAGGCTTAACAGAATGGGGTGGTGTGAACTTGAGTGTGATTACAATGTTAAGTACATAATCACACATGTTTTGACACACAATAAATGGTTCACCCTAATTTCTCGAGTTCTATAAATGAGATTATCAGCTATAACTGAGTATGGGATGCTGCCAAATGCCTTTACAAAGTCTAGACATGCAGTATGTATCAATTTTCCCTCATCCAGTTCTTCAGTAACCTTCTTGAACAATTTGACCAGGTTAAGTAGGCAGGATCTGCCCTTGACAAAACCAGACTGGCTTGGGTAAAGAATTTGTAGGTTGCCTATGTCATTCTTTATTAATTCTAATGATCCTTTACATAGCACCTTATAGATGAGGTTGGTCAGATTTATGGGTCAATAATTACCTGGCTCCATTGACACCCACAGAAGAATGACAGTTTCTGTCTTCTGTTCATCTATTACAAAGCCTATTGGGAGGCAGACATTGAATAGACTCTGTAGGGAGTTTGACAGGTCTGGTTTCAGGCAGGCCTGTATGCATCCTGGTATCGTATCCAGGAAGTAGTGTTCTTGGCATTGGATAGTGCTTTGAGGACTTGTTCTTGGGTGATGCAGGGTGGATACTGATATGTGATCTGGGAATGTGTGCGGAGAGAGGAGGGTGAAGTTAGAGCTTAATTTATCTTCTAGTAGACTGGCTATGTCCTCTGGGTCTGAGAATGTGATATAATTTAGTTAGCTCTGCAAAATAATGAGCATTGTTTATGAGGTTTCTAACACAGTTAAATCAGGCTTTGTGTTTGTCTTTTGCCTGGGTGTCTATATGCACCTCATATCTGTCTTTGGTTGATTTGCTCACCAGAGTTCCCTTTTAAGTTTAGCAAGAGTGTTTTTGGCATCGTGGGAGTTAGTAGCAAGCTTTTTAATTTTATTGTCGAGTTTGTTTATATTATATAGCAATTGAATGAATCAAGATTAGGCAAGTATTTTACACATACCTTATATCACTTTTCTGCAGTCTGCTCAATAAAAACTTTGTCACTGGAGTGGAAGATAGATAGCCTCACACCTCCCAAATGCAATAATTTATGTATAGCCCTGTGCTTCTTGCCTCTAGATTTTGCTTTGCTTCTTCTTGATTTCCTGATTTTCTTCATAAAGATTGACTTATTTAGGGGATTATACATTGTAAATTGAATTAAACCTATATAAAAGATTACTTATGAGTTACTGTATGGTGCCTAATATAAGAAATATTTAATCATGTAAAAATCATGTAAAAGTGCTCCCCTTTCTGACCATATGCTTTGATTTTTAAAGGCCAGTGTTATGATTTTAATACTCGCATATTTGCAAGAATGGGTCCAGAACAGTTTCACATCTAGTAAGTTTTTTTTCTGCTTTGCACCATTAATTTTAACTTGCATGCCTTCTAAGTATTTACTCAAAGACAGTGTATCTGTAATACTATTATTACTCTTGTATATGTCCGTCACAAGGGGCTACACTGGCAAACCACGTATTTACTTATTATTGTTCTTATATTCTCTAAGCTATAGCTACATACTTTAGGTCAGCATGAAAGAAATTCATTAAACATTTGAAAGAACATTTTATTTTCTAGCAATGTTTTAGTAAGCACAGTGGTGCAGAGGATTCTGTTGTCAACTCACAGCAAGACGTTCCATGGTTTGATTCTCGGCTGGAATGCCTTCTGTGTGGAGTCTATATGTCCTCCCTGTGTTCATGTGGGTTTCCTCTGGGTGCTCCAGTTTCCTCCCACATTCCAAAGACATGCAGTAGGCAAATTGGACACTCTAAATTGGCCATAGGTGTAAGTATGTGGTGTGGAAGAACTACCATGTCAGAGCTAGCCACACGGTGGTGTAAACCTTGGCTCTAGATGATTGTCACTGTTGAAGTGACACCCTGACTCCATGTAGGAAAAGGGGTTGTGTATGGATGGATGGATACCATCTTACCATAATTCTTAACCATCTATAAACTGTGAAATAAGTAACGAAGGTTGGCTGAGTAGTTGATACTTTGAGCTGCTCCTTGATCATAAAGCTGTTGCTACATTGTTAATTAATGCATCAATGAATGAAAAAGATGAAAATCCATACTTTGATATAGCCTTTATTTACACACCCAGCTGATCATCATGGACTCTTCTTGGAGGCTACGTCTCTCCCATCATGTCTAAGGGCCTCAGATTAAGCAAATGCAGTCTTTGGGGTACAGGGTGTAGGCACTTCCCACTCTGTCATGTCCACTGCACCTACTAGTTAGCAAAGATGTGCGTATGTATTTGTGTAAAATGTGTGCATCTGTGCTAGTTATCAAATTCTGTCATTTTCTGCAAATGTGCATACCTTGATATACTCCTTCAATTTGTTTTCTGCCATGGTTATATAATGTTCTGATGATATCTATTATAATAGCAGAACTATTTCTGTTGAACTAACTTGAAACTGGCTAGGATTTTCTTGTTAACACTTGATATTGCAATGGTTTATGTATTCTTATTATGATTTCTACATACCTGTTAATGACTGATTAAATGCAATTTAAAATAATGCAGCATCAAAACCATGACTTCTGTACACTTCATTAAGCACTGCTGGTCTAAATCCAAACAATGGTTGCAATAAACCTTTATTCTTTTAAAATGTGCAAGGAACAGGCCAAACAGTGGAGCAGTACTTAAGTACCCAGTTAAATAACTAAATGGCAAATGTTGTGCAATTACTTTGGTTGGGTAATACACACTGTAGGCCTATACAATCATCTTGTTGGTTATAAATAGATATCACTACTCTAGAAAAAGCATCCTACCATAAACTAGTCTACTTATGTTTACATTAACAAATGCACTTTTAAATGGGTATTGGTTAAACACATACATATTCATAGATTAGATTCATAGATTAGTACTAAGCTAACTGCCCTTGCGAGCCATTTGAAGCCTAGCCAATTATCCCTTGTGAGATACAAACCCTGCACCTTGTGCTTATAAGGCAAGCACCTTAACCATTAGGCCACCCTCCCAACCCTAGTTTTGTTTTCTAGCGGTCTTCTCTAAGCGGTTATCTCTAAGCTTGTACTGAAACAACAGAGATGGGGGAGAAAGGATATACAGAAAGCTCTGTTCAAGGGTTATGGTGCTATGACTGTTAAGGAGGTCACTTCAAAAAGTACAGCTGGAATAAAGGAAATGTAGGAAGGAACAAAATGAGCAGCTAGGCACCCAATAAAATCCATACACAGAGTTCTTAGTTTGTGGCCTATGTGGAGTCAATCAGCACAGTAAACGCAGAACATTATAGACTTAGGAATTTATCACAATCATATCTGAATAAGGGCTTAACGTAGCAGAGAAGCATGAAGCAACCACTTTTTATTGAAATTGATTTGCTTCCCTCTGATTCTGCCAAGAGGTAATTTATAGTGATAAAAAACAGTAAATGAAATGAATCTACAAAAAGGAATTGGCTCCTTGCAGAGACAGTACATTTCCATAAAATTAGCCTTTTGTGAGTGCATTAAAATGTATTGACATGGAAGTGCATAGTGTACTGAAAATGACTTCTAGGTATAAAAAGGGTAATGGAATGCTCATGGTAGAAAGAAGTATAAGAAAAAAATGTTAAGTAATGAAAAGTCGTACTTAGCAGCCTGGAAAAGTTTATTGTTACTGTGTGTCTCACACAACCACACAGCATCAACTGTACAACTTTAGATGGTTAAACAAACAGTTGAAGAACTGCAGTCATATTAGTGGTAAACAGTAATTAATCGTTAAGTAATTTAGTGGAAAGAGTAAACTAATGGTATTCATTTTCACTGTCCAAACCATCGCTGCCTTAGTGAAAACCTGCATTTTCACTATGGAAACTTATTTTTAACAGTGTTTGTCACTTCTTTGCTATAAAGTGCAATGCAAAATGTCACAGATCCCATCAGTGAAGAACAGTTTGTGCATTTCTGTAGGTGGATTGGACACTCTAAACTGGCCATAGGCATGAGTCACTGCCAATCATGAGCAGAGAGGTGATCCACTGTGGTGAATAAGCAGAAAGAAGAAGAAGAAGAAGAAGAAGAAGAAGAAGAAGAAGAAGAAGAAGAAGAAAGTAGTACTTAGTATGAGAAAATAACTGATAAAATGCAAAGAAGAATGTCAGTGCTCCAGATCAGTTACTATTTTTGAGAAACCCATGTACACACACACACACACACACACACACACACACACACACACACACACACTTTGTAATCAGATAAAAAACAAACAAAAAAACCCACTTTTGTTAAAATGGCAGTTCACTCAAAACTAGATTCACTCACTTTGTTTGGAAAGCATAACATACATAATATTTTACTACACTGAGCTTCTCTGCAGAGCTTTGAATACTCCCATTGTAACAATTTGACAACTTGAGTTACAATCTGAAAGGATGACATATACATATGTATGACAAACCCAAAACTAAAGTCAAACTGTCCAAAGGGTCCCAAAAAGTACACCATGAATAAGTAATGTAGAAATAAAAGTAGAAAGAAGAAAAAAAAAAACAATTCGTGCATAAGCACTGCACTACTACAGTGGGTATCTCATGAAGTTCTTACTGTAAGGACAAAAGTGCTTATGCAATAACCTTTCTGTTTCGCTTTCTGACTACTACTGGATTTTTTTTTCTTATTTAGTTAGTGGTGTGTACTTTTTTCCTGCTGGTTTGGTTTGCTTTTTTCTTTGGTTATATACATATGTATGCTGCAAGGAATTCCCAAAAGGACAGGGACTTTTAGAAAACAAACCCAGGGCAGTGGGTTAGAACTCTGGTCTTCTACAGTACCAGTGGCATTCCAGACAGTAATGAGCCAGAGTAGAGCACCAGCTATGCAATAAACTTAGGTGTTTTCAACAGGTAGCAGTACGTCAGTATTTCTGATACAAGACTAAGAGCAAACTGATAAAGCTTGCTTGCATATCAGCTTTCATGGTGCATGATCTTTTCATGACCATGTGAGCTTGGATATGCAAGTGAACTCTCAAACTCATTGGCATTTTTAGCTTCAGTTATCAGTTCTACTATCGTCAACAGAATCAGTTATCAGTCACTTGATGCAGACAAAGCCAATTAACATTTCTTTAAGTGGGTTGCTTCCACTAGCAGCTCAATTTGCCCCCATAGAAGCGTTACTTTGTACAATCATAAAATATCAGGAGGAGGTATCACAAGGAGTAACCTCTTTACTCATTATGAAAGGCTATTACTAAATGCTTGCTGAGCTGTTTTAAAAATCATCCCAGCCATTTTTTTTTTATTTTTATTGGAATTCTGTATTATTTACAAAATAACCGTATTTAATTAAAATGAAAAAGGATTTAAAAATTAATTCAAATCATAGAAACCAAATGAAAATGGAGGCTGTGCAGCCAAGCAACACAGATGCATAAGCTGACCTGAGTGGATGTGTGCAGATCCAGATCATGGTCAAATGGGGCCGTAGGAAGAGTAATGTATTGGGCCCCTCCAGTCCCCCTGCAACAGCAGTTGCACCCCACCCGCAGCCACTCCAGTGTCCCATTACTTGGTTATGTCTCCCCAGCTACTGCAAACATGATTCAAACCTGTCAATGTGCATATTATTTTATTTTGTACTTTTACAGTGATTACAGATATTTGGATTTAATTTAAAACTTTTATTTCAAATTCCAAATTTTACAGCACAAACACAGTTAGACATTTACTAAACAAAACAATACAATCTCTCAGTATAAACAAAATTAGCATGAACAGTAAACTTCTCTGCCCTTGAAACTCACATTCATTGAAACGGCATTGAAACCCACATGCAAAGAAAATGCATCTGTCCAGTGGTGGATTAAACTTACCTTTGGGCTGTTTTCAAACTGTAGCCCTTTTGTACATGTTTAGGACCATGCATACATACATGTGTGTTTGGATTACCTTCCTGATTGTATTAAATTATATTCTTTGTATAATACAGCATCACTTGTTAGAGTATGTTTCAAATTTGTAGTTTTTAACATTTTTCCAATAAGCAATGAAACAAAATGTATGAACCAGTAATGACAAAACATTTCAGAACATTTCAACCATAAAAGGCCCCTTTGCAGAAGTAAAAGTCATCTGAATAACTTCACATTAAAGAAATGTGTAACTAGTGAAGAGGTTGCTACTAGCAAACAAGTTTATATTTTACTATATTTCATCTACAAATTCAGTGCCTGCTGCTTTTGAAAAATAAATTTCCAGTGTTACATTAACAAAAATGGTATGCTGCTAATATTATAATAGGGAATGGATGACAGGTTCATAGTTAGAAGGCATTGCATCCAAAGGAGGACACACTCAGTACTGCAGCACTCCACCCTTAAAGTACAATACAGTGTCAGTAATCTATCTAAATGTTGTGGGAGTAGAACCTACAAACTTCTGCATCAAAAGCAAGTATATGACCTGTTGTGCTACTAACACTGCTTTTATGTTTTTTTCCACAAACAGTAACAGTAATGGCCATTTGCTAAACAAACTAGTTTCACTTCAAAAACAGACGTAGTATGAGAAGCAGTAAACTTCTCTTCCCTTGAAGCTCACAATTCCTTAAAAATGTACTGAAGCTCACAATTTATGTACTGAAACTTACAAGTCTTTGAAAATGCACTGAAACCTATAGTCTCGTTGTTGGTGCAGAGGTTTCAGGCACTTCTCACATGTAACTAAGGTACAGGGTTTGAGTTTAAACCTGGGTAAGTTAACTAATCTGTCATCCCCAATGAGGGCATTACACCCACAAAACTTATCTGGCTTCTCAAAACTTTCTTCCAGAAAATCCATACTACTCATTCAAAAAAATCACATACTTTGCTCCATTCCAGTTTAAATGTGCATGTGTATGTTGTACTAAAGACCTATGCACAGACGCTACTAAGGGCACAGTCTGCATTCGTCCTTAAAGAAGAAATGTAATGCACACAGAGTGCATTCTTAAAGAATATACATAAGTTTGTGGCAGCTCCCCGGCCAGTGGGCCCCCAGTCTGTCTCTGGATGTGTGATACTTATGAAAGGATACGGGTCTTCCAGGGGTGGCCTGTGCTACTGGACTGCCAGACTGCAGCCCCCCCAGCTGTAAAACAGAAAGAAAAGAAAATAGAAAAAAAAAAAAAAATTGCACATAGCGGACCTTCATGCATGCGCACTAGCAGCATTTCCGATATCCGGACTGCTGCTGAGACAGTCTGGAGCATGCGCAGACTGTCGCAGCAGCAGTCCAGATTAGGAAACATTCAAGAGCAGAGATCCCAGAAGTCTATGCAGTTGTAACTGCATAGACTGTCGCTGGAAAGGGATCGGACACGGACCGCAACGTCAGCAGGCTGGGAGTCTCGTTGGGGGAAGAAGATCTTGTGGGCTGTGGTGGATTTAATGCTCCAACGGAAGTAGGGAAGGATGTAATGCATGGGCAGGCTTGTAGTGCTCCAACGGCTGTGGATTTAATGCTGCAACAAAGGGATCTACATCTATCCAGGTAGGGTGTGTGTGTGTGAAATGCCCCAGGTGCTACATGGTGGTTGGTAGAGAATAAGGCTTGAACCCTGCACCTTGGGCCTAGGTGGCAACAGCCTGAATTCCCTACCCACCACCATTTGTAAAAATGTTGCAGATTTTTCCCCTCATACTTGTTCTGTTCCTCATAAAATCTGTGGTTTCTGTATTTTTGGGTCCACTCCTTGCAAAGCCAGTAGTGCATTGGTGATGTGGTAGCATTGTTGCCTGACAGCTGCATGTTCTCTGGTTTGATTCTTGGCTGGGGTGCCTTACCTTCTGTGTGGAGTCTGTATGCCCTCCCTGTTTTTGTTTCCTGTAGTGTCCTCCCATCTTACAAAGACATGTGTCTGTCTTGGGTGTTTCTCCCTGGGCCTCTGCTAAAAATTAGCTTGTGTTCCAAGTCAGACTTTCCTGGTTAACAAATGTTAACAATGACACACATTTGAATATCAGACTTCATATTCTTCAGAAAGTGCATGGTAACACAAAAGCTTTTATTCTAGCAATTTTCTAAGTGTATAAGATGGATATTTGAAACTTGTCCCTATTTTTGGGACTGTATTCCCCCATTATTGGCTTCATCCAGGTTTTGTGCTAAGGTTGAGAGCTATGGTAAGAACTGAATTCACTGAATATATTTGGGGACTATATTCCCCCATTACTGGTTTTGTCCGGGTGTTTTTTTGCTAATAGGTTGAGAGTTATGGTGAGAACTGAATTCACTGAATGTTTGGGGGCTGTATTCACCCATTATTGGCTTTGTTCAGGTGTTTTGTGCTAAGAGGTTGACAGCTGTGCTATGGTGAGAACTGAATTCATTAAATGGTAGCCATTTAAGTTTCCATCTTCCTCTTTCACAAAACAGCTGATTTGGCATAGAGGTATGTTGCTCTGACTGTTTTGCACAGGGTCCCCTGGGTTTAAGACGTGGCAGTGAAATGTATGGTGGTAACATAGCATTTTATTCTAGCAACTTTCCAACATTATACAAGCAATGTTTAAAATGTGTCCCTGGTTTTTGACCTTTTGTCCCCTCCCCCAATAAATTTTGTTTTTTTCCAGATTTCTTGTGCTGCAAAGTTCAGAGATACAGCTGAGTGTCGAGTAGATTTTACAAGGAGCTGAGAGCTGAGAGCTGCAGGGGAATACAAGTTTAGTGCTGCTTTTGCTAAGTCTGCTTGCATTGTTAATAGCACAACAGGTAGTGTACTTACATTTGATGCAGAAGGCTGTGGGTTTTACTCCCACAGTAGATAGATGCATTGCTGATACTGTACTGTGTTGTAAAGAGGGTGGATGCTGCAGTCCTTTTTGGCAAAGATACCTAGTAACTATGAACCTGTTATCAGTTTGCTATCCATTCCCTATTACGGTATTACTAGCTTATCATTTTTTAATGCATGCAACATAGGCAATTTATTCTTCAAGGGCAACAGGCACTTTATTGTAGGTGAAACAATGATATATAAAGTTGTTTGCTAGCAGCAACCTCTTTATTAGTTACAGATTTCTTTAATGTGGATTTTACTACTTCAGAGATTGTGCATATTTACTGATATTGTTGGACTATAGAAGGTTGAGTAGACTTTTTATGATGGAAATGTTCTGAATTGGGCAGTTTTGTCATTGGTGTATGCATTTTGTTTCATTGTTTACTGGAAAAATGTTCAAAACAATAAATTTAAAATGCCCTCTAACAACTGTACTGTATTGTACAAGGAATATAATGTAATACAGTCAGGAAGGTGTATCAAAGAGCATGTGTATGTTTCATGTTCAAGGAGCCTATGATTTTGAAAACAGCCCAGAGTTAATCTTTATCTGCCACTGGCAAAATGTATTTTCTTTGAATGTGGGTTTCAATGCTATTTCAATGCATGTCAGTTTCAAGGGCAGAGAAGTTTTAATGCTAAGTCTATTTTCATTGTGAGACTGCATTGCTTTGTTTAACAGATATTTATTAGGGTTTATGCTGTAAAATGCAAAATAAAACTTTCAAATGAAATCTAAATCATCGCAGAAGTAAAGCAGTATGCACATTACAGTGTTTATGGTAAATGGGGCAAAATAACCAAGGAATGGGACATTGGAATGGCTGCAGGGGGGAGGCTCCATTCGACCATGATTTTGTGAGGGGGGGGTAGCAAACTCAGACAGCCCCAGTTGAACTATACCTCTCAGTTGTCCATATGTTTGCAGAATGAATAGATATTTGCTTCTTATTTTTGGTTTGTTCCTCATAAAATTTGTGGTTTTCTAGCAAATCATTTAGGAATGAAGTCACTAAATGACAGACATTGAGTTTCAGACGTCCTAACCTTCAGAAAAATGCATGCTAATGCAAGACCTGTTATTCTATCAACTGTCTTAAGTTTATACAAGAGCAATTTTTAGTAGTGTTTGTATGTTCCCCCAATATATTTGGCCTTGTCCAGATTTCCTGCATTAAGAGGTTGAGAGATATGTGCAAATCCCTTTGTAGAATTAGGAATATCCAAACCTCTCCATTGTCCACAATTTTGGCTCAAAATGTTGCTCTCCCCTAATAATCCCTCCTCAAAATGGCAATTTTGGAAGAAAACGTGGAGGGTTTACAATTATATATAACTGTAATGATCAGAGTTATAGATTACTTTTATTTCAGAAATGCATGTAGATGCTCTTATTTTGTTAGCTGCACAAGTTAACAGTGTTAATATTAAAAAGGTGCCCCTTCTTTGACAGGTTCCCAGCTGTATTGTGTGGCAACTTTATATTTTTGCATCACATTTTGGTTGTAAAATTGTGGTTTTCTGGCAAATTAGTGGCAAGTCATTAAAGATTGAAGTTAGAAAATAATGACAGACATTTGAGTTTCAGATTTCATACTCTTCAGAAAATAATGCAAGACCTATTACTGTTCTATTATCTAAGTTAATAAGAGCAATATTTAAAAATTGTCCTTATTTTTGGGTCTGTGTCTCACTTCAAGTTCTATGTATTGCTTTGTCCAGATTTCTTGCTCTGAAGTTGAGAGGTATGAGTGTCAGAGCCATCACTGTCAGCCAGAGACATTTCAAATTGTGACATACTTGTTGCACCCCACGCCCCATTGTAGTGGCTCTGGATGTGTCCAAGGAAGGCAAGGAGCAGTTATGCAGAGTAAGTGTGCAGAGTATTCCCCCATTCAAGGTAGACCACAAGTACGACCGTGGCTTTTCATCTGTCCTTGATTTTGCAGAATGTTCTGGTTTTCTGTCATATTTTTATACTGTTGATTTATGCTTCTTATTATTCAGGAAATGCATGCTGTCACAGTGCCCTGTTGCTCTGTTTAAGTAGCAATGATTTAATGACCATCGGGTAAGCTTGTCGGAGATTGTAAAATGCAAGTAAGCTTTAATAAGCATACTGTTAAAGAATTACCAGCATTGAAAGCCTTTTTGTTGTTGCCATGCTGTGAATATTTACATAACTAGATAATGTATAAGCCTTGAGTATTGAAATGCATATGACAGTATTTGTAATAAAAGGACAGGATTACAGTATTTTCAGAAGCTCATTACATTTGTTGGAGACTTGCAGTCATCTTTTGTTGGAGACTTGCAGTCATCTTTGCAGGCTTACCCGTAAACTAAACAGAATGCCAATTTATCATGTGTGGTCCATAACTTGTGCAGGAATCCTTTAAGCAATTTATCTTGAGCTTGTTTCTTGTTTGCTGTTCATTTTTTACTTTGATCATGTCTTCCCTATGAAACAAGTAGATAGTTATGTCAGGCAGCAGATCTTTTTTGGATAAGAAACATTTTTGCAAGGGGGGGGGTATCACAGAGATTGCTACTTTCAGCATGTTACTTGGTAATTTTATAAAGCTGAATATAAATTATAATTAGAACTGCAGTGCAAGGAGTAGTGGTTTGAGTTGAGTGCTGCTTGTTTTTTTATACTTGATTTTGACTGGCATTCCAGTAATGTATTTAAAAAGTAATTTATTTTTTCATGCCACAACCTGTTTTCATCTGGATATTAAGTACGTTGTCATGTAGCCAATGCACTGAAATATTTTTTTCTTCTACACTTCATTTTGTCTTGACTGGACTCTTGTAATGACTGTTTGGCACCCAGGGCAGCGTATTTAATTAAAGTTCCAGTTGTTGTGCTTTTGAGCATAGTTCCACCCCCTTTCTAGTTGGCCACACCCCTTCCCATTGGCCCCACCCATTCAGCTGTCTCCTGCAGCCCTCCTTTAATTTGAAGTCACCAGCCGCCACTAGGGTCCTCTCAGTTGTGTTAAATTATACACCTGTTTGGAAAACACTGCTCTCTGTTTAGCTAAATGAGATATGTGAAGTTGTAGTAAAGTACAATTACCACTGAAAAGATCCATTTAGCTTTCCAGAAAAGCTGTAGGTAATATTTTGCCACTAGTAGACTAGTAGAATATTAGTGAAAAATAAATATTCTAAAACAGAATATACCTGCAGTGTATAAGTAAACTTTCCCTGTGCAGTACATAAGTAGACAATGTCCTGTAGTTTGGTGTATAAATTCTACAGAAATTTAAAAAAGGATCCCTTTCCACAACATTAGTAGAGTAGGCTACACTGTAATGATTTAATATATAAGGGAGCTCCATTATGAAACTTCGACTTACCAAGCACCAAGGAACTAAAATGCCAAACACAAATGCCTGAAATATCAAATGGGTGAAATTTCAGACTGTAAGCATATTTTGCAAGGGACAAGGCCTCCTGCACCTTATATGGGGGCAAACCTCCCACACCCATGCAGTTGCACAAATGTAGAGAAGGCATAAATTTCTCAAAACAAGGGAATCACTGCCGCTGTGCAGTTACAATCCACATCGGTGGCAATTTTCAGTATAAATAGTGGTGAGCATTCTGTTCCTTGGTGTCTTGTGATTTGGGTACTTGGTTTGTCCTCAACTTCCTGTACATTTGGCATGCTCGTACGACCTACATTAGTGAGTACATATGTGATATATATTCCAGATGTCTCTGTACAGTCTGAAAAGCCAGCAAACAGCATGTAGTGCAGTTACTAAATGTATGAAAAAGACATAATTTTAATGATTCCATTTTGTAATATTAATAATCACTGCCATCCATCAAGATGATGCATTCAACCCCTCTTGGTGAAATGTACCCATTAAGATTTTGTCCTTGTGTATTAACTACATCCGTCATGGGTAAATCTACAACCATCAATATCTGGGTCAGTAATACAAATGGCTGGTAGCTGCCAAAGGTGTGCAAGGTAAAAACTAGACCTCGTAGAGCAACCAGAAACCCCACCATGGACTTCAACGTTCTTTATTACCAAGATACACACATAAAATGGGTAGAGCCCAATCGAATGAAATAAAATCTCCTGGTACTTCGTCAACGATAAGTTAACGGAGCTAACCTTCTTCAGATCAATATCTAGGTAGTCACTAGTAGAATTACATGGTTCTGTATTATACAGCCAGCAAATGTGTTATTTGTTATTATGCTGTTATACATTAGTGATGTATAGTTATCATCATGAGGTGTGGGAGAGCTTGAAATAGTCATAGCCATAATTGTGCTTATGAGTTTCCGAGCTTTAAAAGAACATTATTGGGATTGTTATGACACATTCTGGGACTGTTCCATTTTCACACGCTTTCAATATTATAGACTTTACATACTTGTCCTGCATATATTCTCTGATACCTACTTTATCCAATATAGGGTCATGGCGTAGGAAGAGTTTTTCCTGGAACACAAAGGGTACAGGACATAAAATCATGTCTACAGGATGCCAGCCTGTTAAAAGACTGACAGATAGACACACACACACTTTGAAGGATCAATTCTTCAGCATATATTTGGGATGCAAGGAGAAATTAGAGACAACCCACATGGGTATGCGGAGGACAATGCAGACTTGATACAAAAGGGTGTCCAGTCGGTAGGGTACACTATTTTCTTCCTTTTGCAAAATTATCAGCAGTTCAGTGACCACTGGGATAAGCCAGGTTCCAGAGTTTTAAATTGCCTTCTAGCCAAGACCACCATTACATTGGCAGCTTGATTCTGTTTTAATAGGGTCCTGGATATAAGCTACTCAGGACTGTCACATGACTAAACTTACTAAAGCCACTTCAGTGTATGTTGGCATTGTTAAACCATTTGTTTTTTCTCCTATTTCCTATCTCTTCAAGCATGGGGTTGGGGGTGGGAGTAACTCACTCTGACGGTTATTTAGTCTCAGTTATTTAACTTTGCTTTAATTTGGAGATATTGTTCATGGAATGGCCCTTGAGAAGAAACACTCCCTGAGTATTGTTTGGCCATTGGAATGATCCCTTGGCATTTTAGATGACTAAAAGTTTGTATCACTGAACAAAAAAGGGGAATCTCCAGAAATCGAAGACAGGTAATCATAAGCACTAAGTAGGACTACTACAGCGGTTATATAAACCATATTTATTAGTAATTACTATGGTTCAGAGGCACTTTTCACTTTATAAAATTGTCGCTTTGCTGCTAACCTAATAGAAAACAATTTGAAGGTATGTTTAAAGGAAATGCTATGCAATCCATTCTTTGCTTTTTATTTGATCTGCCTGTCCTCTGATCTTTCAAACATGTTTTGCAGTTTTTACATTCTGTCACAAACAGAAGTGTGGGAGTACTGGATGTGCAAGCTTAATTATGCTAGACATTTCAAAAGCAGGGATAACAGAGACGTGCCTTGTGATCAGCTAGTCCCTGCTGGTTATTCCTTGTGAGAGAAGTCATGTAACAACACAGCAGACAAGTATACAAACTGCTAAATGAACGGAGTCCTACCTTTGACAGTGCACATTATAGTTTACACTTAGGTATAGCTTTTTGAGGGGCTTGCATTTATTGCCTTGAAATATATGCCTTATTTTAAATACAGATTATAGGTGAGACCATGGAAAGTCTGGACAGCTAAAGCAGTAGTATAGAAGTTACTTCATTGTAAGAATGTCTACATTACCGCTAGCATTTGTGGCAATTATATTAACACTAGAAACTGTGGGGGCTACTTGCCATAATGGTTAATGTCTTTACCTCCAATATAATGTTTGATCCTGACTTCTGACTATTGCCTGCATGGAGTTTGCATGTTCTCCCTGTGTCTTTGCTGGGTTTCTCTCAGCTTCCAAAAATATTCTGTTTCCATATTAACTCTGCCAAGACTGGAGTTGTGGGCAGCAGCACAGACACTAGATGGTGCCCTATAAAGGGACGAATTCTATAGACCAACCGTTGTCAGTATTTTGTCTCCAAAGATGCAATAGTACAACTTCTTTAGAATATTTCAGAAAAAATATAGGAATTATTTTCCGCTGTGGGTTCCTACACATTATTTAACTTCAAATAGTCTGTGTTTGCTGTAAGAAACAATGCCCTGGATAAGAACAGAACATTTTTGCATGGTTATTTGTTAGAAACGCTCACAGAAAATGTAAAAATAGTACACTGTAAATCAGTGGCTGAAATACTCCAAATCACCAGACTTTTACACCTTATTTTTTTCTGGTAACTTCACTTGTGTAACTTTGTTAATTTGCTGATTTTGATCCTGAATTTACATCATATTCACACATTCATAGCACCTCAGGAGTAAGACAGTGGTCACAGCTCCCTACTGATACAATACGAATGCCTACAGCTTCGTCACCAATATCTAAAGTATGACAAGTGTGTCCCATATAGAAGTGCTGGCCAGGGAGAGTGGGACTGGGACACCAATGGCCATTATTCCCTTCTTGGGCTAGTGGGAATAAGAACATACTGTACCTCTCAACTGTCCAGATTTCTCCATCATATGTTTGGTCCAGTCTCAATAAAATTTATGTTTTTCTGGCAGATCATTAAGAACTGAATTCATTCAATGATGACAGGCATTTGAATTTCACACTTCATATCCCTCAAAAATGTATGCTAATGGAAAACCTGTTATTCTGGCAACTTTCTCAGTTTACAACTGCAATAATTAAAATCTGTCCCTATTTTGGGGCTTTTACTCCCCCATTATTTTAACTTTGTCCAGGTTTCCTGCTCTACACGATTGAAAGGTATGGTTGGGAAAATATCACCGCAGGGCTTATCTTGGGGGGAGATACGGTACGCACTAACTCGTGCGGCTATAAACGAACAGATGTGTACACATGGGAAGCTGCCTTATAGCACTGCAATGGATTTGTACAGCAAAGTTTAAGGTAATCATACCTTCTACAGTGTTCCCCAGTCCATATTTATTAATTATTAATTATTAACATAACTCATCACCGGGCTCTTTAATAGGTACAGTAACAACTAATAGGGGCATAGAAACTTGAAGACCAGACGTTAGAGGCAAGTGAGGTCTAACAAACAAAATATGGATGAAGTCAAGAAATACAAAACAAAAATGAACACGACAGCTATCATTTTTTTATGTAAGCCAACATGCTTTCGACCTAAAAGAATATCTTGAACAAGCTTTATGACACACCTTTCAAAGCAGGATGCAAATATTCATAGTACTTTTATTTACAGAGTGACAGGAGTAAATTATCATCTGCTTTGCATTTACATACATTATCAGTTCAGAGGCCCCTAAGTTGAAGAGTGTTGTGTGCCATATACAATATACTGCCTTGTATGTTGGTAGACTATATGTCATTTCTCTATCCATTCAGGGCACTGGAGTGTTTTGTTTTCTCTGAAACTGTAGAAAATTGGGGACTGGGAAGGAGCTAGCACCATACTGATGAGGTGTCAAAAATCAGTACTGAATGTTTCTTCTGTCTTGCTGGATGTGATGGTTTTTAAGACAATTAGTCTGTTGCAGTTTTGACAAAGTAGGTTTATTTTGTAAAAGCTTTTCAGAATATAGCTATTAGAAAATGGAAAAAACTCATACTTACAAAGGTTAAGAAGACCAAACTGAGGTATCACAAATCAGCAGAGTACTTCTCTGAGAAGAAACCCAAGCATGCATGTGTCAAACTGCTATGTGTACATTTTATGGGCGACTTAAAGCGTTGCCAGGTATTTCAGGGATGGTTAGCTATTTGTGTACTGCACTGCACTGTTGTGATCCAAAGCATCTTCCCTGGAAATTAAAAACGTATATTTGAGATGTGGAATTGGGTTCTTTCAGAGGATGGTTTGGAGGAGCGGTATGCAAATTCCTAATATTGTTGTATTTGTATTTGTACTAAATTTGTATGTATCTGCTTAGAAATACTATGCTGTACATGATTTTTTTTTATCATTAAAGCCATGTTTGTTACATAACTTTAAGTAACAGGCAGATAGTACATCCTCACTCTGTTGGGTGTTCACGTAAAGACATGTCTGCCAATTCATGGCAACATAAAGCAAAGACTGAAAAAAAAAGCATACGACTTCCATTTTTGTACACTTGCCAAATGTAGTTTTGCTGTTTAGAAAGAGCAAAGGTAAACAAAAAAATGCAAATAAAGGGCTCCCTACTGAAATGCTGCCACTCGAAATGCCGAGTGTCAACAAGCTGAAAAAAAAAGACTGAAAACCCAGGAAAAGAGCTCTTCTCCTTTAAACTTTTTTTTCGCGAGGGACAGGCCCCCTTGCACACCCCCAGAATTATATATGCCAACTCCAAGATTGCCATACCTCAGAAAAAAAGAGAATATTCTGAGAAATGACTATCTCAGACTTAGTATATATAAGTTTGTTTTTTGGCCATTCAGTTTCCATGTTTGGGGACCTGCTAGAGCTTGTCTCAACATTTCAAATGGTTAACAAATAAATGCAAAAAATATAGTCTGTGTATATGTCTGTGTGCCTGCATGTTTATGTTTGTGTGTGAGTATCAGAGAGAGACAATCAGAGTCAGAGAAAGAGAGAGAAAGATTGATATTGAGAGACTCAACAAATGAAAACTTTTCAACTGTTCTGATTATCTGGACTAGGCCAACAAAAATAAGAAAAGCTTTAAAATCAGGGACAATTTTTAAATATAACCCCAGTTCAGTTAATAGAGCAAGAGAGTTTTCATCAACATGCATTTTCTGAGCAACATGAAGTATGGAACAATGCCTGTGTGTGTGTGTGTGTGTGCGCGCATGTGCGTGTGTGTCTGTGTGTATATACTTGAGTCTGTGTGCATGCGCGCCTGTGTGTGTGCCTGTCTCTGTACATCTGTGTTTGTGCATGTGTCTGTCTGTGTATATGTGAGCTCATGCCTGTGTCTGTATGTGCACGTCTGTGTCTTTCTGTGTCTGTCTGTGTGTGCATCTGTCTGTGTGCATGTCTGTCTGTGCACATCTGTCTGTCTGTGCACGCTTCTATGTGCACGTGTCTGTGCATGTGCCAGTGTGTGCTCTTGTCTGTGTCTGTCTCAGTATGCACATGGGTCTTTGTCTGCTTGTGTCTGTGTGTGCTCGTGTCTATGTATGTGTGTGCGTATGTCTGTCTATGTCTGTGTGTGGACATTAATTACTTACGCAACTGATATTTTGGATGTAAAGTACTTCCTCCAGCAATGATTACATATGCTACTGCAAGCCTGAAACATCAGGCAGAGGAAGTATTTGACATCCAAAATATTTAAAAATTTTATAATAATAAAAAATACAAAGCAATTGATCTGATAGCCCATTATCTAGGTGCAATAATTCACTGGAAGGGAGGAGCTATTAGGGAAAATAAATCCCTTCCAGGGGTGGTAAGGCCCTTTGCTTATAGTGTTGGGCCTCATAAAACCCTTGTGTGGGCATTATTTGCATGATTAACCGACATAACATCACAACAGAATATAGGATATGGAATTGCTTAAGAAAAATACCAGCCATAAGCAGACTGTGCTGAAAACACTCTGTCTAGCTGTGGCTCATCAAGAAATGAATCAGTCTTTTCTGTATGACATTGCTTACATTGTAGAGAATTTCATTCTTAATATTTCTATGTTGCACACAGTTGTTTCTCCTAGTTTCATTCATATAAATTCATAGCATTGTGTCATTTAGCCAGTTATGCAAATGGTTCAGAGCTAGAAGTTATGGGGCTGTACACAGAGAGCCAGCAAAGGGGTCATTATTTCATCTTTCATTTAATTATTTAAAACGTTTTCTTACATGTGCATCCCCATCATACTTTAGATGTCATCCATTACTGGGGTCTCCTATGGCTCCCACTTTCTTGTTACAGCTTTCTTTTGTCACTGACATCAGTTGTGATATGCAGGCTGCATTGTGCATATGCCATCCAGATTCGATGTGCACGCTAAACAATTCTGCATGCTGTGCACCATCCTGCTTTGGCAGTGATTCTTAGTGGCAATCAGTAATATTCACGGTAGCCAGTTGCGAATGTACAGACTAAAACAATAGGTACTACTTGTGCTATTTATTTAATATTTCAGTTCTAGTCTTATGTGAAAGGCCCTACTGACAGTTGTTTGAAGACAGGCAATCAACAAGTGTCTGCAAAGGTTTTAAATGTCCTGAAGCACTCTCAGCCTTCCATGAAACAAACATAAATCAGTGCTTTGGCATTCACTTTATTTGGAATTATCCACACACATATATTTACTATCCAGTTTTCACCTAGGTTACTGTTTTAGTAGTCACAATGTTGTGTTTCTAATGCATCTTTTCATTTTCTGTCATTATGGGATATATTTACTCCCTTGTAGCTGTAAGTGTACTTGTTCTATTTTACATTTAAGTAAACATTTTACATTTTATATAACTACATTTTACTGGTGCTGATTGTAGGAGACTAAAGATACCTTTACTCTGCTAATTAAATACTGCATTTTCACAAGTAGTAATGCTAGCTATTAGTATTTTTAAACATAAATCACAGTTTACACAATGACTTGGGTATACATACAGTAATAGAAAAGAAAACAAATTAGTGACATTTTCATACAGTATACATACACACCCACACACACACACACACACACACACACACACACACACACATATATATATATATATATATATCTATATATATATATATATATATATATATATATATATATATATATACATGCATACATATATTCAGTTTAATCATTGTTCACTCCAACATTATATGCATTTCTCAATCCCAGCCTTCCCTTCGACCCCACTGATCCTCATGAGCATTATTCTGCATATATTTCTCACATATTCCATTTATTTCTATGTAATTTGCTCCTGCCCTTTTATGAAAATCCCACATCCAGCTCAATTACTTCCTTTGCAGTACTCACAGTTGCAGCTGGTTTAGATTTTGATATCTATTTTCTAGTTAATTGCTTTCAGAAGCTATTGACATTTTTGATGACGGTAGCTGTGACCTTAGGGTTTGATATTTACTGGTACTGTATGACCTTAGGGTTTGATATTTACTGGTAATGTATGACCTTAGGGTTTGATATTTACTGGTACTGTATGACCTTAGGGTTTGATATTTACTGGTACTGTATGTGATATTTACTGGTACTGTATGACCTTAGGGTTTGATATTTACTGGTACTGTATGACCATAGGGTTTGATATTTACTGGTACTGTATGACCTTAGGGTTTCATATTTACTGGTACTGTATGACCTTAGGGTTTCATATTTACTGGTACTGTATGTGATATTTACTGGTACTGTATGACCTTAGGGTTTCATATTTACTGGTACTGTATGACCTTAGGGTTTGATATTTACTGGTACTGTATGACGTTAGGGTTTGATATTTACTGGTACTGTATGACCTTAGGGTTTGATATTTACTGGTACTGTATGACCTTAGGGTTTGATATTTACTGGTACTGTATGACCTTAGGGTTTCATATTTACTGGCACTGTATGACCTTAGGGTTTCATATTTACTGGTACTGTATGACCTTAGGGTTTCATATTTACTGGTACTGTATGACCTTAGGGTTTCATATTTACTGGTACTGTATGACCATAGGGTTTGATATTTACTGGTACTGTATGACCTTAGGGTTTGATATTTACTGGTACTGTATGACCATAGGGTTTGATATTTACTGGTAATGTATGACCTTAGGGTTTGATATTTACTGGTACTGTATGACCTTAGGGTTTGATATTTACTGGTACTGTATGACCTTAGGGTTTCATATTTACTGGTACTGTATGACCTTAGGGTTTCATATTTACTGGTACTGTATGACCTTAGGGTTTCATATTTACTGGTACTGTATGTGATATTTACTGGTACTGTATGACCTTAGGGTTTGATATTTACTGGTACTGTATGACCATAGGGTTTGATATTTACTGGTAATGTATGACCTTAGGGTTTGATATTTACTGGTACTGTATGACCTTAGGGTTTGATATTTACTGGTACTGTATGACCTTAGGGTTTCATATTTACTGGTACTGTATGACCTTAGGGTTTGATATTTACTGGTACTGTATGACCTTAGGGTTTCATATTTACTGGTACTGTATGACCTTAGGGTTTCATATTTACTGGTACTGTATATCCTGCTTTTTGCTCTTAAAGAAGAGACTCTGATTTAACTGACAACAAAGTAAAGCCTCAGACCCAAACAACAGGCAAAAGGCTGCCTTTGCCTTTTTTTATTTATTTTCGCTGAGTTTCACCTGCAGGACTGATCTTGCAGAAAAGGGAAAGGGGAGTAAATTCATAACATAGCCTGCTTTACTGCTTTACTATTTTTTTCCAAAAAAGATTGCAGCCACCAACTTTAAAAGCCTGCATTT
Source organism: Protopterus annectens (assembly GCF_019279795.1). Lineage (NCBI taxonomy): Eukaryota > Metazoa > Chordata > Ceratodontiformes > Protopteridae > Protopterus > Protopterus annectens. The sequence goes on from NC_056747.1 coordinate 1,048,685,138, forward strand.
GTTGCTGCCATGATGACGCACAAAGTGGTGAGATCTAGTCTGCTACTACGGTTATGCTTATCTACCTTGTATCTTGGCTGCCAAGGGGCTGACTAGGATGGAGGGGATATTAACTGCTGGGAAGCATGAGGTGTTGCTCTGGTTGTCTTGTCCTGTGGGGAGCACAGACTTTAAGCAGATTAGCACTGAACGAGAAATTACTGAGAGATATTACAAGTGGAGCGCATTGCTAATATCACAGATATACTTTTCACATTGACATTCTGGGTTAGAAAAGGGTGAAATACAGATAATAGCATTAAAACTGTTACCATACAATTTAGCAGATGAAGCTTCATAAATAACACCAACAGCTTTAGACACTTCCACATAAATGTTGCACTACTAACATTATTATTCTGATTAAAGCTACAAGGCTGTCTGTCCCCTCAGAATGAGAGTTATTCTCACTTTCTGAAATTTCTTTGAGAAAATATTTGTTCAGTCATGCTACACTAACGCTCAGATTACTGTAGCAGGAAGATCATCGTTATTGCATATCGAGTCAAGGGAACATTGGCATTGATTTGGTTATATATTGAGCGCTATGTTACAGCCAGTGAATAGTGAGACACTTTTCCATTTATTTTCATCCATTCCTTTTGGCCAAGATAGTGTCACCTTGGAGATGGTATCTATCTATCTATCTATCTATCTATCTATCTATCTATCTATCTATCTATCTATCTGTCTGTCTGTCTGTCTATCTATCTATCTATCTATCTATCTATCTATCTATCTATCTATCTATCTATCTATCTATCTACCTAGGAAAGGAGAGAGATTGAGGGGTCTGGGGTCCTTACCTCCATATCAGGAGTTGTGGAAGGGGCTTCCCCCTGCAAAAATGAAGAAAACGGTGTGTTTTGAGACCCATTGTATGTTATTTTTATAGTTTCCAATGTTTTCAGTTTTTAAGTTTGTGGGAGTCATCTCTTATTTGTTGTCGTTGTGTGGGATACATTCTAACATAATAAAAGCAATCTCCTACAATAGGAGAACAATCACTTTTGGGCTTGGAATACAAAAAGGCATCAGACATATGACTCTGGATTTAGCTTTTGTTATAAAGCCATGTGAACCTGGTGCTTATTGATATAGTCTAATTTGATCACAAACATATAATGCAACCATTTTTATAAAGGAAATAATAAAACTGGTGACTATCTTTTTCCACATCAAAATACACTTTTGAATGCTAAAAGGAAATTATTCATTTTTTGTGCACTATAAAACCACATAAGAAGATTTGTATTACTTTTGTTCAGAAAGCATGGTTATAAATAGAATATGCTGAGAATATGTGTTAAAATATTAAACACCACAGCAGGTGGGCACATATTTTAAATTGCAAATATGATCTTCCTCTTTAGGCAGATTTTTATTTTCTGAAAATTCTGTCCAAATTACTTTCAACAAGTTAACAAGTGATTCTCTTCCAAATACACTGTTTATACTGTTGGCTAACATAGGTTCATAGGTTCATAGGTAGATACTAGGCTATCAGCTCAAGGGCCTACGTAAGCCTAGCCAACAAGGTTCCCTGGCTTACACCACCCAAGAAAGTTATTTTCCTGTGCCACTGTCGAGCAGAGCCACAGAAGTGATCTGAAAGTTGACTATCTTTAATACAGTTACTTCTTACCTAATTTACTGGTTTCAGGGCTTGCAGTGCTGTGCATGTGAAGGCTGAATGACTCCTGCTAACAGAAGGTGTGTCATGCTTTGCTCTCTTTCCAGCTTTACTTCTTCAGATATTTCCACCAATATCACATTTAAAGGAGCTTTTCCATGTCCCCATTTGAGTTATGTTATCAAGACATTTAAAGGAGCCATCCAATATATTTTTCATAATAACACACTTATACCAAACTTGGTTACCAGTACATGTGCTCTAGCTTGTAAATCAAAATTTCATTATTTTACACAATTATTCTGAGGTATTAACAGTGCTTTACTGCCCTGACCGATATACCTCTCTACTCTTTCTGGCATAATTATGCAAGCAGACTCCAGCAAACCTTATTCTCTAGCTTTTTCTATTAACCTAAAAAAAAAAAAATTGTGGGCAGACTATAAACCCATGCCACCACCCCCTGACAAGAAAATACTTTATTTGGTCTGCCAGAATGCCTTCCAAACACGTCCTATAAACTGATATACAAATCATAGAAGTGAGTGACCATACTGACTATACAAAACATAGAAGCGAGTGACCACATCGATTATACAAATCATAGAAGCAAGTGACCATACTGACTATACAAAACATAGAAGCGAGTGACCATACTGATTATACAAATCATAGAAGCGAGTGACCATACTGATTATACAAATCATAGAAGCGAGTGACCACACTGATTATACAAATCATTGAAGCGAGTGACCATACTGATTATACAAATCATAGAAGCAAGTGACCACACCGATTATACAAATCATAGAAGCGAATGATCACACCAATTATACAAATCATAGAAGCGAGTGACCACACCGATTATACAAATCATAGAAGCGAGTGACCACACCAATTATATAAATCATTGAAGCGAGTGACCATACTGATTATACAAATCATAGAAGCGAGTGACCATCATGATTATACAAATAATAGAAGCGAGTTACCACACCGATTATACAAATCATAGAAGCGAGTGACCACACCGATTATACAAATCATTGAAGCGAGTGACCATACTGATTATACAAATCATAGAAGTGAGTGACCATACTGATTATACAAATCATAGAAGCGAGTGACCACACCGACTATACAAATCATTGAAGCGAGTGACCATACTGATTATACAAATCATAGAAGCAAGTGACCATACTGATTATACAAATCATTGAAGCGAGTGACCAGACCGATTATACAAATCATAGAAGCGAGTGACCATACTGATTATACAAATCATAGAAGCGAGTGACCACACCAATTATACAAATCATTGAAGCGAATGACCACACCGATTATACAAATCATAGAAGTGAGTGACAATACTGCTTAGCATCATAGCCCTTCTATCTGCAGACATCTGTCTAACTTCTGTCCCTACTACCGTTGCTACGAACCTTAAACACTTGTTTTTGGAATACACATGTATTTTGCACAGGCAGATCGGTACAACTCCTAAATCATTGCTGTTGCAGAAACATGCCTTAAAGAAAATGTTTGGTTTTTACCATGTTTCCCCATAAGCTACACAGCTTTCACTGACAATAGAACCATCACCAAGCAAAGTGGTGGTATGTTGTTTTTGGAATACACATGTATTTTGCACAGGCAGATCGGTACAACTCCTAAATCATTGCTGTTGCAGAAACATGCCTTAAAGAAAATGTTTGTTTTTCACCATGTTTCCCCATAAGCTACACAGCTTTCACTGACAATAGAACCATCACCAAGCAAAGTGGTGGTATGTTGACTTTAGTGGAAAAAGACTAAACTTTCTCCGATGTAAATGATGACTTGAAAACCCAATTGGACAGTCATCCAAATATTAATAAGGGCACAGAAAAGCGTTATATTGCTACGATCGACATTATTTCACCCACCAATATATCTATTCTTGAAACAACTTTACAGCAAATTCTGTTGCTTACTCATGAGAACAAATTGTCTGCGGTGACATTATCCTCATCAGGGATATGTTGAATAAAATTAACTAGGCATCGTAATTCCTTCAGCCTTTAGCAAATGGGTAAGTTGGGCATTAGAGTGAATGCTGCCTCTGAAAAGATTCTCTTATTGACTTGGGTATTACTAACACACCCACAAACTTACACAGTTTGTCTAATGACCTGACTGACCATTGCCTAATTATGTCTTGTTGGTCTTTAAAAACATTTAAGTACTCACCAAAAAAAAAAAAAAATTAGTTCTGTACATCCATTTCCTAATAACTTTGAAAGTTTGCTACAAACAGAATTACAACTAACTGACTGGTCTGACATTTGTAAATGCATTGACTTTACCATCACCTTATCTATCTTCTGTAATTTACTTCAGTCTAAAATAAAGTCCTACCTCTAACTAACAGAACAGTTATCGATAATCATGTACCATGGATTGCATCTAACTTAAAAGCAGTAAGAAGGAACAAAACTTATGAAAAGAGAAACTGGAAGAGTGTACAAAATTCTGGAAAGCTCCTATGTTATCATGAGTTAAAACACTCAACAGCAATACAAACTAATACGTCAAAAGTCAGTACTAAAGGAATCTACAAACAACATACTTTGGTGTGTGTGTGTGTGTGTGTGTGTGTGCGTGTCTTTTGGCTTTTCCCGGTCAGGGGTCGCCACAGCGGAACTCCGGTCCGCTAATTATTGGCAGTGGAGTTTCACATGCTGGCTTGCCGGGCCTAACGCACAACCTTCAACGAAGGAACGCCCATTCACGCATGTCGTCACACACAGTAGACGCTTTAACTGAGAATCGAATGGGCAACGTCTAACTGTGAGGCAACAACGCTACCGCAGCACCACCACCATAACCATAACAAATTCCCATGCGCTATGAAACTCTTAGCTGTAACTAAATCTAACAAAATCAGGTAACAGCACAGACTAGTTAGCTAATATGAATAATGTGATTCCGTTACATAAAATGACTTATTACCCTCCATTTTACCTTAAAACATTGTCCCACAAGAATATAGAGGAATACCGCAAATACCTAGACTGTAAGTATGATCCTGAGTTTCACTTTTTACAGTGAAAGATTCTAGAACTTGGTGCTGCAAATCTCTCAAAACTCTTAGCAGGCATTTACAGTTTCTCTCGTACAACAAGCACAATACTTTCAAGCTTTAAACCTTTTTGATAGTGAAGCACGCTGATGTCCCACTCACTAGGTTGAATAAGGAACAGTCAGCTGCCTGTCAGGTGCCAGGATCTGCCACATAACGCACGCACTCAGGTCTCTCAACAACAGGTACAAATAGGGTCTATGTCATAAAACCAAAAACGCAAACTCTTGAACGCTCACATGAGTGAATAATCAGAAACTCGAAACTGGTGCGCCCCCCCATACCCCCCACTAAATATATATTCCCACTCCAAGATCACACTACAGTGAGGAAAGGGCAAATATTCCGATCTTTTCTGTACTGCAATCCCAAAATACCACTTACGAGTTTCTGATTATTCGCTCATGTGAGTGTTCGAGAGTTTGCGTTTTCGTCGTTCCAAAGTAGACCCTACAAATATGACTCTGTAATTGCACATTTGGGTGTAAATGACCTGAGACATACCTCCTTGGGCTACATGAAAAGAAACATGGAGGAGCTCTGGGATTATATAGCTCAGGCGGGTATGAGCCTAGCCCTGAGCAGCATCCTACCATCACCCAGAATGATACCACAGTATAAGCAGAAAATGATTAATTTCAACAATTGGCTAAGTTTCTGGTGTCATTCTAAGGGGATCCAGTATCTGTCTGCCTGGGATGACATGATTGACTGACCTCGATGCTTTGCCAGAGATGGCCTGCATCTGTCAACCCCGGGCTTCCGAATACTGGCCAAGGCTCTTGCCACTCCTATAGTGCCTTTTTAGGCGGTGTTGCAAAGATCAAATTAACACCATAACAGCTACAAACAAATGCAATCTGAGGGTCATGCTGCTCAGTGCTAGAAGTCTAAATCTCAAAATGCCCTTGCTCGAAGCATTCCTTAAAATGGAGAACATTGACATTTGTGTTTTAACAGAGACCTGGTTCAAGGCAGCAGAAAGCACCCCTGCACTACCAGGCTATAACTCATTCCACACCTTTCGGCCCCAGAACTAGGAACGTAGCTCCAAATGGTGGTATTAACATATTCATAAAGGATGCGCACATCCTCCAGACTGTTAGCCCAACATAACGCATCAGAGATACTTCAGGTGTAGCTAACATTGGGTAAGACAGCGATTCAGGTTGTAGCCTGCTATAGGACCCCAACCATGTCCCAAGACTCACACTCCATGTTCCTAAGCATCCTGGAGAATATTAGGGTCCAACCTAACATTCTCATACTGGGCCACTTTAACTACCCCTCTATTAACTGGGAAAACTACTTTTGTAACAATACACATGCCCAATGTTTCCTGGAATTCATTCATTCTAATGCACTGGACGAGCTCGTTTGTACCCCCACTAGAGGTTGCAACATCCTTGACCTGGTCATTACTAATAAGGGCGACTGTTTCTCTACATCAATAGTCAACTCCTCCCTGGTTAGATCTAATCACAAACTAATCACCTTGGAAAGTCACCCCCCCCCCCCCACAAAGGTAACGACCATGAAAAACTTCTTCAAAGCTTACTTTGGGCTCTTAAAAACAGAAGTGGCTAACTTCACGGCACCCATGCAAATGGATAATAGTTGCATGATTGTTAAATCATATACCAATGCACTGTATGAACACGTACAAAAATACATGGATCTCGCCATATCCAACAGAACCAAGATGCTCTCCTCCAAAAAAAGGAAGCCAATCTGGTGATCCAGATACCTTAAAACATTGTCCCACAAGAATATAGAGGAATACCGCAAATACGTAGACTGTAAGTATGATCCTCAGTTTCACTACTTACAGTGAAAGATTCTAGAACTTGGTGCTGCAAATCTCTCAAAACTCTTAGCAGGCATTTACAGTTTCTCTCGTACAACAAGCACAATACTTTCGAGCTTTAAACCTTTTTGATAGTGAAGCACGCTGATGTCCCACTCACTAGGTTGAATAAGGAACAGTCAGCTGCCTGTCAGGTGCCAGGATCTGCCACATAACGCACGCACTCAGGTCTCTCAACAACAGGTACAAATAGGGTCTATGTCATAAAACCAAAAACGCAAACTCTTGAACGCTCACATGAGTGAATAATCAGAAACTCGAAACTGGTGCGCCCCCCCATACCCCCCACTAAATATATATTCCCACTCCAAGATCACACTACAGTGAGGAAAGGGCAAATATTCCGATCTTTTCTGTACTGCAATCCCAAAATACCACTTACGAGTTTCTGATTATTCGCTCATGTGAGTGTTCGAGAGTTTGCGTTTTGGCTGCTCCAAAGTAGACCCTACAAATATGACTCTGTAATTGCACATTTGGGTGTAAATGACCTGAGACATACCTCCTTGGGCTACATGAAAAGAAACATGGAGGAGCTCTGGGATTATATAGCCCAGGCGGGTATGAGCCTAGCCCTGAGCAGCATCCTACCATCACCCAGAATGATACCACAGTATAAGCAGAAAATGATTAATTTCAACAATTGGCTAAGTTTCTGGTGTCATTCTAAGGGGATCCAGTATCTGTCTGCCTGGGATGACATGATTGACTGACCTCGATGCTTTGCCAGAGATGGCCTGCATCTGTCAACCCCGGGCTTCCGAATACTGGCCAAGGCTCTTGCCACTCCTATAGTGCCTTTTTAGGCGGTGTTGCAAAGATCAAATTAACACCATAACAGCTACAAACAAATGCAATCTGAGGGTCATGCTGCTCAGTGCTAGAAGTCTAAATCTCAAAATGCCCTTGCTCGAAGCATTCCTTAAAATGGAGAACATTGACATTTGTGTTTTAACAGAGACCTGGTTCAAGGCAGCAGAAAGCACCCCTGCACTACCAGGCTATAACTCATTCCACACCTTTCGGCCCCAGAACTAGGAACGTAGCTCCAAAGGTGGTGGTGTTAACATATTCATAAAGGATGCGCACATCCTCCAGACTGTTAGCCCAACATAACGCATCAGAGATACTTCAGGTGTAGCTAACATTGGGTAAGACAGCGATTCAGGTTGTAGCCTGCTATAGGACCCCAACCATGTCCCAAGACTCACACTCCATGTTCCTAAGCATCCTGGAGAATATTAGGGTCCAACCTAACATTCTCATACTGGGCCACTTTAACTACCCCTCTATTAACTGGGAAAACTACTTTTGTAACAATACACATGCCCAATGTTTCCTGGAATTCATTCATTCTAATGCACTGGACGAGCTCGTTTGTACCCCCACTAGAGGTTGCAACATCCTTGACCTGGTCATTACTAATAAGGGCGACTGTTTCTCTACATCAATAGTCAACTCCTCCCTGGTTAGATCTAATCACAAACTAATCACCTTGGAAAGTCACCCCCCCCCCCCCACAAAGGTAACGACCATGAAAAACTTCTTCAAAGCTTACTTTGGGCTCTTAAAAACAGAAGTGGCTAACTTCACGGCACCCATGCAAATGGATAATAGTTGCATGATTGTTAAATCATATACCAATGCACTGTATGAACACGTACAAAAATACATGGATCTCGCCATATCCAACAGAACCAAGATGCTCTCCTCCAAAAAAAGGAAGCCAATCTGGTGATCCCCTGCCATAAACAAACTCTACAATAGCAGGAGGAAACTGATGTGGAATAAGGTGAAGTCTCAAGATTGGATAAACTCCCTTATCAGCCTTAACAAAAAGTTGAGATCCCTCTCCAAATCCTCTAAAGCTAGCTATGAAAACAGAATTGCAGCATATAGTAAAGAAAACCACAAGGTCTTCTATAGTTATGTAAAGAATCTCCATAGCAATATCCAGATTTGCTCTGAGCTACTGCCCAATGGCACCTCCTATACTGAGCCAACAGATATTGCTGATATACTGGCCGACAGATTCAGCGCCAACTTTACCCCTCTCCCCCCACCCAAAGGACCAATTACAATACCAGTTGGTTGCCAGGCACCCAGTATTACTGCTGCACAGCTTAAAACAGCACTGTCCAAGGCCAAGAATACAGCTTCTATGGGACCTGACAATATCCCTGGCTGTGTTTTACATGAACTACAGAGTAAACTGGTACCTCACCTGTGTGCCCTGTCCAACCACAGCCTCACCTCAGGGTTTGTTCCTACCGAATGGCGCACTGCTACAGTCATCCCACTCCACAAAGGAGGAGCAACTACAGACCTTGGGAACTATCTTCCCATTAGCCTGATGAGTCTGATATGCAAAGCTATGGAACACATCATCATGGACCTAATAAACAAGGATATTGGGAATCTCCAAACTCTGGATCCCACACAGTTTGGTTTTGTGAAGGGTAGATCATGCCTGCTCAACTTAGTCGACTTCTTTGAGTCAGTCACCAGAGCTGTGGATGAAGGCAAGGTGGTTCATACAGCCTACCTTTATCTGGCCAAGGCCTGTGATACCATTCCTCACTCAGGAATCATAGAAAAATTCAGAAAGCTAGGCATCAACCCCTGCATCACTAGGTGGGTTGCAAACTGGCTCACAGATAGAACCCACAGTGTGAAAGTAGCTGACTCCCAAGTCAGACTACAGACCAGTCAGAAGTGGAGTCCCACAGGGTTCAGTCCTGGGTCCTCTCCTGTTTGATATCTACTTCTCTGAAGTCCATGCCAACAACAAGGGACTTTGGCTGACAAAGTATGCAGCCAATTGCAAGTTGGGAGCTATTATTAATTCTGCAAGTGATGCTGACATCCTACAGAAAGGCCTCACTGAGACCAACGACTGGTGTCAAAACCATGGCCTTAAGCTCAATGCCAAAAAATGTATCATCATCCCCTTTGGGAGAAACCCGGTTCCCATGAATTACCACATCAATGGTAGTCCACTGAACACAGAAGGTGTTATAAGAGATCTGGGAACACAGGTTGACAGCAACTTCTCTTTTGATCACCACATTGCCACTGTGGTCATAAAATCCTTCTATGTGGCACATCTCATTACTAAGAGTTTTGCATCCAGAAAGAAAGAGGTCATTGTCTCCCTCTACTCTTCCCTCATTAGGCCAATCATTGAGTACAATGCCCCATTTGGCATGTACCTCACTAAACACCTGCAACAAGTGGAGAGGCCTCAAAAGTACCTCACAAAGAGGATCCTAGGCCTTAAACATTTGTCCGATATGATAGACTCAAAAAACTCCAACTATTATCTGTCTCATATCGCCTACTTAGAGGCGATCTCTGTTTGACTTGCAAAGCCATGTCTGACCCATACCTGTTAGAAATGCTACATCTAAAGAAATCACAAATCCCAATCCATCCATACCACACGCTCCAGAGACCTCAACCTCATTACCACAATCAACAAAACATGTTGGAGGGACAGGTTCATAACCCAGAGACTGCCCATGATATGGAAAAGACTTCCCATACATGTGAGCAGAGCACCTCACTGGCCGTCTTCAAGAGAAATCTTGATGAGTGGATGGGAAATAGAAAATTCACCCCAATGATCACTCCAGTGGCTTTACTCAACAGAGGCACTGGGAACTAAGGTTGGGCAGCATGATGCCAGGGTAATCCTATGGGCTAGGCTTGTAAAGGCTCCAGGGCCATTAGCCTAGTACACACTTATGAACCTATGAACCTATGAAGTGTCACATGCAACTCTAACACATGGCTTCTGTCAGACAACCAGTTAGCTAACAGTTGCAAACAGATTTATATTCAGATTTACAATTCTGTCAATAATACCTGCACAGGACACAGTGTCAAAGGTCTTGGCCAGGTTCTTTATATGCTGTATCTACTGTGTAACCACCATTCACTGCTTCAGTGATTTTGAAATTAATGATGTTGAAGAGGCAGGGTCTACCTTTGACAAAGCCAAATTGATGAAAAGTCTAGGGTTAAGAGATTTCCAATGCCCTGATTAATGAGGCTTGAGATAATAGATTCTGCACCTTTAAATATGAAACTAGTAAGGCTAATGGGGTTATAGTTACCAGGGTTTTTAGGTCTGGGCTACCTCTGAGTAACATCATTACAGTGGCTGTTTTCCAAGCATCATTAATGCAACCAGTAGAGACACTTAGATTGAAGAGGTAGATTAAAGAAGTTAAGCAGGAGTTCAGATAGTCCATATTTGATATTGATAATCAATGAACCATATATTATTAGAGCCCATGGATCAGATGTGCTTGCATTCTGAGAAGGCTGAGAGGACTTATCTTAATGTAACTAAACAGGGTGACTATGTCTACAAAATATGTAAAACAGTTATAAATGTGGATGAAGTAAAACTTGCACTAAATTTGTCATCTAAGATATCAGCTGTCATCTTTGGATTAACTGGAATTGGGATCTTTAGAAAAGGGTAAGAGAAAATTACATAGGAAAAATGGGAATTGTGGTAACAATACATACAGGGAGGAATGAGGTTTAAAAGAAGGCAGGACATAAATGAGCTATGCAATGTTTGACTGAAAATGATTGGGTAAATTATGAGTGATGTATAATGTTAGCATCTGGGTGTGTGTCAGTATGGTTTGTCATCTAAAATGCTTGCAAATGGGATTGTGTCAGTGTGTTTTGTTTTAATTAACATTGCTTATGTCATAAGTGATGGGTTAATAAAGATGTTTCTTGTTTAAAAAAAATAGTCAGGAATTGAATAATTAATGTAATGTTGCTTAGGTTATATCACATATAGCAATATATCTGAAGTATAATGTTTGTTAATGTTAATTTGTTAATACAGTTTGATTACTTTTGGATAGATGTAAATTTGCCTATGTCACAAGTGATAATTCAATAAAAGTGTTTAAAAAAAGAGTAGCAGTATTATTGTGGACTAGTTCTGAACATTGTTAAGTGTTAGTACTTGACTTTTTAACATAGTTAAGGAAAGATTTGTATTTATTCTTGGTTCTAGTGGATATTTTAAGTTCATTATCAGTTTTGAGCTTCTTACTGGTTCCCTTAAGCTCTCTACTAGTTTGCTTATGTGTACTTTTAATGTAAGATTAATGCTACTTCCTATAATCATTAGGTAATTTCTTTCTTTTGTTATATAATTTATTTACACAGGTGTTCCACCATGAGTGGTTGTTTTTAAATTTCTCATTATACTTGGTGCAGATAGGGACCATCTTATCAAAACAGCTATTTAAGGGGGAATAGAAGTCAGAGGCATGGGTAGCAGCCTTATCAATAGGATTCATCAGATGGGGATTACAGCAGAATGTATTTAGGTCATCAAGTAAATGAAGAAGGTTTGCTTTTAGAAGTCCCAGTTTTCAGGTAAAAGGTCATTGATTTACGATTTGATCTAACAATGAACAATGAATACTTATGGAGGTGGGCAAAAAACAACCATATTTATGAAGACAGGATCAAGGATATTGGGGCCTCTAATAAGAAGGCTATTTGTAAACAGGAGTTAACATTTATAATGCCAAGTAAGCATTAGGCATGCTGACCATTGGTAGTGTAGGCCAGCCAGTTTAGTGATAGATAGTTAAGTCCCCCGGTAGAAAGGTATTACTTTTAATGGCAATTTCAGCTAAAGTATTAAAAGTGATTTGCCAGTGTTCACAGGCCTAACTTTGTGCCACAACATGTAGTTCATAAATGGACAAACAGTAATTTCCCCTGTCAGGGAACATTTATGGCTTCTTCTTCACCTGAAAAAAAAATTTAAAATATATAGTTTCCATGCACTGACATTACTGAAGTTAAGTTCCCTGTTTTCCCTCAATGATGTCAGCACATGGAAAAATGCATATTGCTTTTATAGGCATCAATTGTCACACCACCATGCATGTGCACAGGTGCCCCATTAAAGTCTAATGGACATGCCGCACATTACCCTAGGATGATGTCACAATAAAAGAAAACTATTTTTTGAGGTCATGGTTTAATAAAATGTATAGGAAGCTTTTTATTAAAAAAAATAGCCCAGAAATGTAAGGAATGGAATGCAGGAAAATGTATCACAGCACATAACTCTTCAAATGCAGAAATGTATACACAGACATCTACTGTAATACAGCAATCCTGCGCGGAAGGGGACAAAAATGGAGCTTGATATTATGCTGTAATTAATCTTGTTTACGCTGATTCAGACATCTAAGAGGCCAGATTCTGAGTCTTAAGAAATCTGTCCAGAGTTAATGATATCCTTGACAAATATTGAGATTCCCTTACATTTGCTAGCAGGTTTGAAGGTGTGATAGGTACTAAAACCAGGAATACAGGCACTAAAAGCAGGAATACAGGGAGTGCTTTCATCAATTTGAAACCATGTTTCTGTAACTACACATATATGAATGTGTTCAAGTTGCAGTTGAGCCCCAAGTTCAGGTGTTTGTTTTTTTTTTTTTGTCTCCTGGTATTGAGTTTTAATGTGTTGTAAATTAGAATTTATTAAGTTGGAATATCCAAAAGATGGACGCTGCTTCAAAAGGTACTATGGGGCAGCAAAGGCTTTTAGCCAAAATGTTTAAGCTTTAGTAGAAGAGGTGCTGTCTAGCCCTGGCATAGCTGAAAGGCTCGACAGCCATTTTGTCCCAGTCTGACACAAACTGGATTGCTCTAGGAGCTCACACGCTACATAGCAAGCTATTAAAACCAATTATCTTGTCTGTGAATCTTGGCATCATTTGGGGTGATGCAAAATACCGCTCATGACCAGTGTCTTTCCTGCCTTGGACACATGCATGGCAAGCCGAATCATATCCTTCTGCATGCCCTTCTAAGTAGAGTGACAAAGATCATTCTCTCCCACCTACACCACTATTAGGTCCTAATCCTACTTGTCACGATGGACAAAAATCTGAATTAGTATAAGTAACCAAGCTAATTTCAAGATGATGCCTCTGTCTAGGTAGACATGGTCTCCCTTCTGGAGGAATAAGGCAGCCAAAAGTAGTTCTTAGAAGTACTGTTTATTCCTTGGATGGATTATATGCAACAAGGATACTAATCCAGGCAAGGAATAAACTTTACTTCTGAAAACTAATTTTGGTTACTTTATATCTCCACAAGGTGGGTCTTGCCTACCTAAACAACACGACAGATTGAAATGAGCTTAATTACTTATCCCAATCTAGATTTTTGTCTTCATCCTGGACTCCAGACCACTGGACAACAGGTAGGACTGCTGAGTCTGTTTGTATAAATTCTAACATTGTTTCCATTTAGGGAAATGATATGGCAACTGAGATTGGATGCATCTAGTGGGAAAGGTATGAATGACCATATTTCTATTACACCAGCTCTTAAAGTATTATCAGAAGACCCTAAAAGGCACAATGTAAAAAGTAGGTAGATAATTAGTAACAATTCAATATTATTCTGTTGGTATAGGTAGGAAGAGGGCACATTTTAATAATTGATATGAGTTATAATATAGGTTTTATATTGCGTTATATTGCATTATATTATATTTATATTATGTGTATTTTACATATATATTACATTATTATGAACTTTTACAGTATGATTTTACATGTTTTTTATTTATTTAAACTATATATACATAATTATATATACATATATTTTATATGTATATATACACATATTCCTATAATTTGCAAGTTGCTACACTGGATAAATGGAAAAGATACTGTTTGATACATTTTTTAATGTTTGATAGAGACGGTGGTATGATATATATATGTGTGTGATATATATATAAAAATACACCTGTTTTATATTTGTAAATCATTCACATATTTGTGAACAGTGGACTTGAATGTTTCAGCATATATGTATTATAGTGTTTTTATATAGAAAAGAAAAAATCTTTTGTAAAAAAGCTTTTTTCAAGATTAATTGATTAATTGAAGTGTTTAAATGGCCAGCCAGGGAGATGAAAGTGCTTAATCCATGTTTTAATTATTAATTACTGTTTTGCAAGTCTTATATTAAAAGTTTTATTTTATATATATATATATATATATATATATATATATATATATATATATATATATATATATATATATATCGGACTTTCCATCAAATTATTTATAAGTGAAACAAAAGTTTTTTGACTGTAGGAAGACAGCCTTTATTGGTCCAGAGCCACACTTTGGGTTTGAATGAAGTGGTTGTCTTTTTTCAATATGCTGATGACTCAACTGTTATAACCATTGCTGACAACCCAACCGACCTCCACTCAACTACCCAGGCATCCTTCCACACCATTGAGACTTGGCTTAGTGATAACAAACTAATACTTAATCCAAAAAAAAAAAGTAAGCTCCTACTCTTCCTCCCTAAAAATATCACCACACTCAAAAGTATATTTACCATCTTATCCTGCAACAGCACTATCATCTCAGCTGAATCTAGTACTAAATTGCTAAGTGTTACAATAGATCAGCTTAAGTTTGATCTCCATACTACTAACTTGGTAAAAAGAACTCATCAGAAACTTGGACACCTTTTCCGTAGCAAGAAATACTTAACTAACACTGCCCAAATAACTCTCTCCCAGGCTTTATTACTCCCAACACTCCTGTACAGCTGCCACATATTCACAATCCTAAATTCTACACTTATTTCCAAGCTTGAAACTACCTATAATAAGATCGCCAGATTTGCAGCTAACCAAACCTACAAGTTACACCACTGCTTAGCACTACAGCAACTAGACTGGCTAGAATTCCCTCAGCTGCTCCAACTATACCAACTACAAATCATCCACTCTATCCTCTATCTACCCTCCTTCTGCCCCAGCCTCTCCACTGTAATATCCAAATATGTCCCTGCTGGGATGCTATGCAGCTCAAATCAAGAATTATTAGACATCTACAATCCCAAAACCAAAATAGGCTGCCTTCTCTATAACTATAACCCAGCTATATCCTGGAACCAACTCCTCTTGGAAATAAAATCCCTCCAGCATAGCAAAAGTTTCAAATTAGCCACAAGAAATACCTAAAAACAAAGTGTTCTTGCCACTGTAGCCAACCACCCTGAAACCACCATCTTTTCTCCTATTTCACTACCTCACTCTTAATGTATCTCTAACACTATAACCCTGCCTCTTCTACCTCTTCCCTTCCTCTATCTCCAACCACTCTTAATTATTAGTCTCAAAACAACCTACCTGTCTAGTCTGTCTCCTATACTCTACCTCCCCTACATCTCCTACTAGCCATTCTTACTTTCCTTTCTTGTTTCCAAACTCCTATACAACTAGATCCTACCCACTTTAAATAAGCATCTGCCTAACAATTAACTCATTTTGCTCTAAGCAGCTTAAATAATTTTGTAACTAGTCACATTTTCTTCTGCTAATTGTTTAAAACCTTGTTTGTAACAAGTCATGTACTTGTCTGCCAATTGTTAATACTCTGATTAATTGAATTGCCCGAGGAGCTTTTTTTTTCTCTAGGTCTCTGCTTGTAAGATCCTACAGCTGATTGTTACTACTATGTTACTAAAATTTAGTAAATTGTTTTCTAGTCCAGAGGAGCTTTTCTCCCCGGGTCTCTGCTGAAAATGAGCCAAAAGCTCAGCCAGGCTAACCCGGTTAACAAATGTAAAATAAATAAATAAATAAATATATAAAGTACTGTAGCACTCCCTGCCTTCAGTGCATTACTAACATTTAGAAATGAATGTCAGTGTTGCATTTGCAGTCAGAACTGAAGAGCTGTAGTGCTCCATGTTGTGGCATAAACTGTTGTAGCAGTTGCCACACTTGCTCCTGTAGCTTAAGATGAGAAATTTTTTTTGAGAAAACTATCCTGTTATATATCCTGGATAATGTAATAACTTACTCTTGGTATAAAACAGAGGGTAATGTATTGGACTAGAAATAGGTGGCAATATGGGATATGGCTAAAAGATAATATAACATGAGCTATGACTACTGTAGTATTAGCAACTGCCTATATATATATATATATAATATATATATATATATATATATATATATATATATATATATATATATATATATATATATATATATATATATGTGTGTGTGTGTGTGTGTGTATATATATATATATATCTGTGTGTGTATATATATATATATAAATACCCGGGCTAAATAAGGTAATGTAAAATAAGTGGCAAATTTAAATCAGATAGCCCTATCCAGTGGACTAACGTGGTCTCTACCTAACACCGTAACAGCAGTGAACAACAACTAGTATAACCTAATGAATCCACATGCAGTAACAAAAAAGAAATAGGTGTAGGCAAGCTAAATGAATAGTTCTAAGTGCAGTAACTATAAACCAAGTAGTTTCAATGCAATATCAGTAGAATAAAAGTAGCTCACATGGATAATAAAGTCTTCTTTGCTATAGAGCAGTAGCTTTAAATTCTGCAGCAGTACAATAATTAGTAACAAATAGAAATGCAGCAAAATGAATGATCAAAAAGTGCAATCAATAATTGAAATAATAAGCAAATTTGGCTTCTATATACCTAGTATCAGTAAATAGCAGTACTGAAGTATTAGTATAGATACTGTGTTATTGACAGCAGTCAACAAGCTGCAGCAGTACAATATTACTTAAACGGCTTACTATCAAAACTTGGAAACTGCATTGGTCAACCGGCAAGTAGTCAACTTGCAGTTTCCAAGTTGGCAGAATGTCGACCCAAAATCAATCAACTACACTACAGCAAACGGGTAGTGTAGGTCTATAATTTGGATTTAACATTGTGCAGGGAGATCACGCTTCAGTGAGGAACAGGGAATTAGCCCATTTCCTCACTGTAGTGTGATCTCAGAGTTGATATATTTAATGTGCAGGGGGTGTGGGGGGCACAGCCCCCACATGGGGAGTACAGGGGCCATAGCCCCCCCTGCAAAATAGTAGAATTAATGTACCATTGACTGTAGAGTTCAACAGTATGTTAATGTGCATAGCAGGAGGTGAGTGACATCACCTCCTGCTATGTTGAATTCATCAAACCACAGTGGTCAATGTATTCATTTTCACTTTGGTTTCCTTTTCGGAATTTCAAATTCAACATTTCAGGTTGACATTTTAAATGGTTGACCGAAGCTGATTCGAAATTCCAATAGTAAACTATTCAAACTTTATAACACTACAATCAGTAGGACAAAAGTGCTAATGTCAGCAATGTATTCAGAGGTGTGGAGTCAGTAGTTTAATACGTTAACTGTATGTAGTAAAGTAGTAGAAAAAAACAGTCACAGTAGTGCATTCTAAGCTGAGACAGAGAAGGCAGTGAAATTCATATCATGTATAAGCAGCAAATGCACTGTGTGCAAAATTCCGTCTCTGTGTCTTGGGAATTCACCTCTATTCAAAGCTCATAACAGTCCACAACACCTTCAATGAAACCTGGTTCTGAGGAAACTTGTTTTATTCAAGTGAAAGCGGTTAACCATTCTTTGTTTGTTGGCATTACAATAAACTTTTGTTCACTTCTACTTGGTTTCATTGAAGGTGTTGTGGACTGTTATGAGCGTTGAATAGAGGTGAATTCCCAAGACACAGATACAGAATTTTGCACACAGTGCATTTGCTGCTTTTTCTTTTCTAGTTGAACTTTTATGGTTGCTGCACTGTTTGCTTCAGTTGATATCATGTATAAGGATGAAGAATTTGCCATACCTGCTGTACACTAGGTCTGGTTACCTAATGGGAGAAAAACTTGTTCACACAGCAGCATACCAAACTGGGAAAGCCCCCTGGCATTTAAAGTCTGCAAGGCTCCTCCCCCATAGAAGACAGCCAATCAAAAACAGACACTCCAGTCCTTCATTATAACCTAAGCCTTCTGTGATCACCAAAGGTTGGAACACTGAAGACTTGGTCCTAGAAAGTTGATGAAGTCCTTGTAATACATTGAATCAGCAGGAACCTGGATAGAAACAAGTTGTGAGGTCTTTTCCCCTTCTCTATAGTCTTCTTCTCTTTGGAGTAGCCAGCACTGAATAAGCACTGAACTGAGCAAGCCTATTGTTACGTAAAGTCTATAAGGCTCTGACCCTGCAGAAGTCACCTAATCAAAATACAGTTAACACCACCACAGTAGCTGGATAATCAAAACAGGCACTCGGATCCTTCAACAGAATCCAAATATAGGTAGCTGCCATGTGGAAGGATCTGCTCTTACTAAAGGCTGGAACAGTGCCGATCCAGTCCTAGGAAGCCGATGAAGTCCTTGTTGTGTGATGATTCAGCAGGAACCCAGATAGAAAAAGGCTTTATTTTGTAGTTTTCTCCTCCTTCTCTGTGGTCTTCTTTGTCTTGGGAGTACCCAGCACTGAATCTGAATGCATTCTATGTTTTGGACCTACAGCTTGTACCATGGAATAGGGCATTTGTGCTTAGTGGGCTCCGATACGTAACTGAATTGCTAGATGTAGTGTAACACACTGCATTTTATACTTGACATACTACACACTGTTTCCTTACAAGATACATGAAAATGTGGACTTTACTGATACTATTTGTTTAATTGCCCATGGCGGCCTAATTAGTTTCCAGTGCCGTTTCAGAACCACATACATTGGATTGGGGCTACATTCAGGGCTATGGCTTGTCCATGGAGTCCATTTCCCGTGGTACTGATGTTCCACATTGCTTGCTGTAATGCCAGTCATGGACTTTGTGGTTAATATGTCATGACAGCGGAGCTAACTTTCTCTGCATAATGAGTTAATGAGGTGATCCATTGGTGAACATGCTCACTCAGTCAGGAATCTGCTGCATTACAACATGGTAAGCTGGCTAGATGGGGTTGAGGTAGTGAATTTGAGTGCACACTACTACACACTGGGAGAAGTCATTGCTTCTGGTTAGGAAATACATGTTTTTATCTGCTGTCTGCCCAAGTAACGGCTATGTTGTTGCAAAACTATGCTATGGTAGACATCACATCTCCGTTACTTGTATATCAGATGTTGGGCTAAAGAAGGTTAAACCTCTCTGTCTGCAGCTATGCAACTGTAAACATCTGGGCCTTAGGTGAAACGAGTGTTACATGAAGGGCTTCATTGCACTCCCCTATACTGCTCCCATATTTTATGAATCTTCTTATTTCCCATTCCTTGATGGGACACACCCCCTATTACTTTCATTAGTTATGATTTACCTTCATTTATATCTTTGACTTGTCTTTTTAAGTTTCTCTCTGGCAACTAGTAAAAGTTTTCTTATGTGAGGGTCATACTTCACATAAACACACACACACACACACACACACACACACACACACACACACACACACATGCACACATGCATAGCAAGCCTGTTTTTTTTACTCTCAAACTTGAACACATTTTTGCAGGACTTACACAATGAAACTTCCAAAATTTTACATGGTAGCTGCTGATGGAGTGCTATCACTTTTGTACAACAATCTCCACGATTCAATAAAATCCATCTAGGCTCCATGTGGAGCCTACATGGAATGTACCCATGTACATGGCCATGGCTACCCCTTGGTAGAACGCCATGCATATTAATCATGGCATGCTGTCGAGGGAGAGCATATTAACAGGGTTTAGAGGCTGGTCAAATGTAATGTAAATGGTGAGGCTCCCTATAATGTTCCCTACTTCTGTTGAAATGTGCTGTGAATTAATAGTTTGTGTTTTAAATTTCTAATTTTTGTTGACTTTTTTTATTTAATGTAATTTTCACTGTGCGGCATGCAGTGCAGCAATGCCAAGCTGTGCTTGCACATAGACAGCTGACACCTGCCAGACATCTAAAAATAAAAACTGGATGTAATGAATTATCATGTCTGATTTTTTTATGTTTTTTTTTATATATCTGTTTGCACTGCATTATACAAAGAGCAGCAATGCCACCTGCACTTATACATAGACAACTGACACCTGCCAGACATCTAAACATAGTATCAAATGTAATTAATTATTCATTTCTGCTTATGTTTAAGCTCGTTTAAGGCCATTTGGGCAGCACGCAGTGGTAGCTTATCAGTACATATGAAGGTTTACTAGTTTATATACTATCCAAGTAGCTAAATGGGTAGAGTGATGGCCTAAAGCTTTGTAGGTCCTGGGTTCAAGTCCCTAGCAGACATACCATTTGCTTAATGTAATCTAAATTTTTGTTTAATTTAGAAACATAACTTCTACATTTGGAAGAGCTGCATGGTGCTAAGCACTGCTTAAATGTGATTAATGGCTACTATTGTTTGCGTGTTGCTAAGCTTCACTAAAACCTCAGTTGAGCGAGTTTTCACGATGCTCATCTCTGCTAAGCAGGTTTGTGTGATGCTAAGCAATGTGGTGCTTTTTTCAATGTTGCTGAATGATGTGTAAGGGTGGAAAAACAAACTACATTAAGGGCAATAGGTAGGAATTCTGCAACACTTGTTGTAGTCTTTCTAACTGTCAGTATGCCAGGTGGTGTTGGAGAGGGTGCGGGCTTTTGGGTGCAAAGATGGGGTGTGCAGGAGCCCAGGGTTTTTGTTCGGCTCCTGATACACAATTATGAATCTATGCTGCTTCAGGGTGATTACCAGGGCTCAGAATTTAAGGCTGAGGCCTGGGATCGGTAAGCCAGGAACCTTACCAGTGCTACTGGTATCCCCTGCACTGGTTAGCAGTGTCATCAGCACTATGATGACCTGAAGTGTAGAAAGAAGGGAACTTTGGACACCTGGGTAAAAGAGGCCAGGGCTGGGCATACCCTAGACAAATGTAAGCATTTCTTCCAGTGTTTTACTAAAATGCAAGCTGAATCTGTGCAAAACTGGTATGAATAATGAGAGGGCTCACAACATTCAGTCCCATACCAGGCGCCTGTGAGTCTGGTAAGTATGGATATATTGTCCTAACTATAGTGCAATAAATAAAGAATAAAAAACTGTACTGCAATAAAAACTAAACAATACAAACTGTAGTGCAATAAATGGGCAATTAGAAGTGCAGTGCAATAAAAGAACAATAACAACTGTATTGTAATAAACACTAAATAACACCAATAACAGTAAGCAAAAAGGTGTAAAGCAGGATTGTGATGTCATAATATAATTATACTAGATGTGTACAGTAAGGTTGCTGCAGTCAAGTGTAAAACTTTAATAACTGTAGAATGCAAAATTCATGGCCTGAAAAATGTATTGCTCATTTCACAGTACGATTCAAGGCTGTTTCCAGGCCAATGCCAGTCACATAATGCTCAATTTTCCTCACACTCCAGGAACAAAAGGTATATGGGTGAAGTGGCCCACTTTATGGGCAGATATTGTGTGTAGACTTCACAGATAATTAACAGCAATACCAATAAAGTGTTAAGAAGCATTGTGTTTTCCTAAATAAATCTGTCTTAATATTTGCAGTAGGGCTATATTCATTGCATGTCTGTTCTAAGTTGCTGTAGTCAATTGTTACATTATTTGCAGATGTCCCCTGCAGTCACAGTTTTTGGGTTCTACTCCCACACCTGCCAACTAAGGCATGATGGCTATCTAGTTTCCTTAATGTACACAAACATACCTCTCAACTGTCATGATTTTTCATAATGTAATTACAACTTTCTAATCTGTCTGTTCCATGATTACCACATAAATGATTACATGGAATGCAATATATTTTTAAAGTCATTTACAGAACACTTTGGTAGTTATGTAAGTCCACATTATGTGAAACTGTTCTGTGTAGTTGTGTACCTGAATTTCTTAGTGCTTGGCCCATACTGGCCCATGCTAACAGCTTGAGAGATATGTACGTGCTCCATCAGTTATAGAAGATTTGTAGTCACTGTACTCACAACTGACACTGCACACTTGTAGAAGTATGTTTAGTACTCTGTATAGTAATATTACCTGTGAGGTAACTAATGGTATGTTTTTCTTTCTCTCCCCACCCCTTATCTTCTTTAATTTATTATTGTTATTTATTATTATGATTTAATATTAACATAGTTTGTTCAGCTAACTGTTTTATGGCCTTATGGTTTAATGCATACTGGCTTGCTGTTAACACACTGACTGTTATGTTACTTAATGTTGTGTTACACATAATATACCTTAATATGTATTTGGATTAATAAATATTATGTTCCATTTTGTTATTACTAACATTGGTTTGGTTATTACTAACCTTAACTTATTGTTATAACTACTTTATTACAGCATGTCAAGGTCAGCCGGTTCCTTGTGATCTGCCTACCATGGCTTCTCCGGCCATGACACCAGGTCCCAGCACACCTCTGCTACCCCTGCACTGCCTGTGGTGTTGGGTAGTACTTCCCCATGGGATGAGGATGGGTCACTCTCTGACAGCAGTGGTGGAGGGGGAGTTGTCACACATGACAAACTGCTGGGTTTGGTTTGTGGGATTGTCTACTGTGGGTTTGGATGATGCCTGTGTCAGATGGAGAGCATGCTGGCCACCCTGGTGGGGCAGGCTCACCATGGAGCCTAGCCTCCATCAATGCCACCCTCAGGGAAGTGATGTAGCAGTGCCAACAGTCCCATGGGTGGGGATGTGAGTCATGCTGCTATCTTGTGGAGGCACATTGGACTGAGATTCCACAACATCCTCTCCATCCAAGGTGTTCACCCACCTCTTGTGTCACACAACACCCCTGTCTGCTGCTTGTCTGTCTAGTATGTCTGCAAAACCTTCCTCACCTACCCAACTTACCTCCCTCACATGTACCTATGTCCCTTCCCCAACATTCCACTCTCACTTAAAGGGTACCTGTCCAAAAAAAAATTATCATCTATACATAGCTCTCCATTTCACACGTGTCCACTGGATACACACAATTTGGTCTAATTTGCTTAACAATACAGTTATGTTGTCCACACCCCTCTCTCTAGGGGTGAGAGTCCAAAGTCATCCACAAATTTTGTCAAAGTGCCCAGTTGTTGCTCTACAAGAAATTGACAGCTATGTTTTTTTCCTACACCCTTCCTGTACATACCTACCTGCCTTTCACTGTGTTTTCCCCCTGCCTGCACCTCATTTCACCACTTTCCTATCTCCTCATTTTTTGTATATATTTTTTGTGCAATGACCTGTATCACATAGCTTCAGTAAGCTCAGCTAAATGGAGCTATATTGATATATGTGTTTTAAATGATAGTAAACATCTACACCCTATTTTGAAACCAAGAGCATAGCACCTGAAGACCACTGCATTAACCTACCATGTCATACAGCTGTTAATTAAAACAAGTGGTTTAAGCAAAACATAGTAATTGCAAGTTACAGTCATTAAGCATGTTTAAGTGGAGCTGAGCATTGTGCTGCTCCGTGCAAACTTGCTTCAAAGAGTAATGGAAATGTTAGGAGTGTACCTTGGAGTCTGGTGCAAGAGTACACCACTAGAAAGCAAAATGCAGAATAATGGATGTAAGTGAGGTATCTAATAGCAGGTAAATGTCTCCTTTTATCAGCAACATTTGCAAATAGACCTGCTTAGAATTTACTGGTAAAATACATATCCAACTGGGACTCTGGTGCAGAAATACATCCATATAAAGTCATGCACATAATGATGGATGTAACATAAGTATGTCACAGCCTGTATGTGTGTACTTATATCTTGCAAATACACCTGCTGTAACAGTGACTCAGTAGTGACTCTGTTAAATGCCTTGCAAACAGTACATTTTGCCACACACAGTCCTGGGTTCAAATCCAGTTGTGTGTAGCATTTAAATTATATTATTGTGAAGCCAGCAATTAATGACTGAGTCATGCACTGTTTATCCACACAATGCATTTCAAATGAAATGTCTGCTTTTCACTAATGGAAGTCACAGGCCTGCAGATAGGAACACACTTCACATATCCCTGTAGCAAAACTATAAGTGCAGTATGGAGAACGTCGACATCTGTGCAGTAACTGAAACCTGGTTCAAGGCTCCACAGAGCACCCCAGCACTACCGGGCTACAACTCATACCACACATTTTGGCCACAGAACATGGACCGAAACACAAAATGGGGGGGGGGTGTATCCATATTCATCAAGGATACCTAAACCTCCAGGTTAGTGGTGCAGCATGATACCTCTGAGATAATCCATGTGCAACTAACATCAGGCAAATCTGCAGTGCAAATTGTGGCCTGCTATAGATCACCCTCCAGAACCCAGGACCACCATTCCACCTTTCTGGAGACACTGGAAAACATGAAGGTCCTAGCAAACACCCTGATATTGGGCAATTTCAATTACTCTACTGTTAACTGGGAAAACTACTCAAGTACAAACTCCCAGGTTCAGCGCTTCCTGGAAATTATCAACTCAAATGCCCTGGATCAGCTGGTAAACTCCCCTACCAGAGGTGAAAACATATTGGACCTGGTCATCACCAACATGGGCGACAGGTGTTCCACACCGGAGGTCAACCCATCACTGGTTAGATCAGACCATGAACTAATCACTCTGGATGTCCACACCACACCACCACTCCCAACTAAGGAAACCACAGTAAAAGACTTTTCTAAAGCAAACTTCACCTTACTTAAGACAGAGGTGTTAAGTTTCACAGCCCCCATGCTAAAGGATAATGCTGCCCAAGATGCAGAAACCTTTACAAATGCATTCTATGAGCACCTACAAGGATGCATGGATCATGCTATCCCTAGCAAAACCAAGACTCACTCCCCTAAGAGAAGGAATCAATCTGGTGGATCCTTGCCATAAACAGGCTATACAATAGGAGGAGGAAACTAGTTCAGAAAAACAGCAAATCCCAAGAAGGAAAGACGTCCCTGATCAGTATCAGTAAGAAATTAAGGTCCCTCATAAAATCCTTCAAGGCTAACTTTGAAAGAGAAATAGCCAAGGGTTTGAAAGATAACCACAAAGCCTTCTTTAGCTATGTCAAGAATCTAAGTGGCAACTCACAGATATGCTCTAAGCTAGTGCAAAATAGCACAAAATATACTGAACCCACTGATATTGCCTACATCCTGGCAGATAGATTCAGTGCAAACTTCACTCCCCTCTCACCCCCAAAAGGACCCACAACAATACCGGAAAAGTGTAGTGTCCTGGAAATCACAGGCACACAGGTGAAAACAGCCCTTTCAAAGGCCAAAAGCACAGCGTCAATGGGGCCAGATGGTGTCCCAGGCTGCATCGTGCATGAACTACAGAACGAACTAACCCCCCACCTAAACACACTGTTCAACCTCAGTCTCTCCACAGGCTACATGCCCATAGAATGGTGCACAGCAACAGTTATTCCACTCCACAAAGGAGGGGCCACAACTGACCCTGGTAACTATTGCCCCATAAGCCTGACTAGCCTGGTCTGCAAGGCTATGGAGCGCATCATCATGGAACTCATTAACGAAGACATTGGGAACCTCCAAATACTTGACCCGACCCAGTTCGGCTTTGTTAAGGGCAGATCAGGCCTACTAAACCTGGTTGACTTCTTTGAGGCAGTCACCAAGGCCATAGATGAGGGGAAGGTAGTTCACACAGCCTACCTTGACCTCGCCAAGGCTTTTGACACTATTCCCCACTTGGGAATTATAGAAAAACTCACCAGCCTGAACATAAACCCCTACATCACGAGATGGGTTGCCAAATTGCTTACAGACAGAACTCACACGGTAAGAATAGCAGGCTCCAGGTCCGACTCTAAACCAGTCACAAGTGGTGTCCCACAAGGCTCGGTCCTGGGACCCCTACTGTTCGGCATATACTTCTCAGAAGTACAGGCAAACACAGGAGGACTATGGCTAACCAAGTTTGCCAATGACTGCAAACTGGGAGACCTAATTGACTCACTGGCTGACACAGACATTCTCCAAAAGGGCCTTACTGCAATGGACACCTGGTGTCAAAGTCATGGTCTCAAGCTAAATGCCAAAAAATGCATAGTCATCCCATTTGGGAAAAACAAAACACCCATGAATTACCACATAGGTGGCAGCCCCCTTAATACAGAAGAGGTAATAAGACATCTGGGGACGCAGTTAGATAGTAATCTCTCTTTTGACAATCATATTGCCAAAGTAGTTAGGAAATCCTTCTATGTAGCCCATCTAATTACTAAAGGATTTGCATCTAGAAATAAAGAGGTTATAGTGCCCCTCTACTCGTCACTCATCAGACCCATCATACAGTACAATGCCCCATTTGGGATGTATCTCACAAGACACTTCCAACAGCTGGAAAGACCACAAAAGTACCTCACCAAGAGGATTACTGGTCTCAAACCTATGTCCTATGCAGCCCGATTGGAAAAACTCCAGCTGTACTCAGTGGCATATCGCTTACTCAGAGGTGACCTCTGCCTGACTTACAAAGCCATGTCCAACTCAAAACTGATGGACATACTCCACCTAAAGAAATCCAAGTCACTGCGAGCCACTCACTCTATTGAGCTAAACCTCACCACAACAATAAATAGAACATGTTGGAGGGATAGATTCCTGTCACAGGGACTCCCCATGCTTTGGAACAAAATTCCTAACTACATTAGGCAGAGCCCCTCACTAACACTCTTCAAGAGAAACCTTGACGAGTGGATGGGTAAGAGAAAATACACCCCTGGGATCACTTCATTGGCTCTTCTTGACAGAGGCTCAGTTAATTAATCAATGGAGCGGCGAAAGCTGACACACTCATTGATTTCCAGATTTGTTACACCTACAAAGGGTGTACAATACATCAAGCATGGATTTTTTTTTGTCAATGTGGCACACTGGTCTTGTGGGACTGTCCTTTATATTGGTTGTAATAGCATACTGCTATTTATTTGGTACTGTTGTTCTGACATATTATCAGTGGGTTGACCCTAGCGGACATGCTACAATAGACTCCAGTGTTGGGTGTATGATCATACAACAGCATCTGTCATGGCACACACGGGGATAGCTGACTATCATTAGTATCTTAGCTGTATACACACACTTAGTATGTTTGCACACTATGGAATATGACATATGTGATCAAGCACTGGACACTGCCAGCCATTCTGTTCTTGCTGTATCCCTACATGGTATACTTCCATGTATGTAATCCTGACATGTGTTCCCATTTTTGTTGTCTTTTAGGAAACATATACCCAAGATGCCGTCCACCTTTCATGGATGCAGAATATGATATACTGGAAGGCATCTGGCAATACTATGAACTCCTACTGTCCAGGGGGAGGCAAAACATGGAACAGCAGGCAGCATTGTGGACTGACCTTGTCCATGACTTGAATGCCACAGATCACCAGAGCAGGACATATGAGCAGGTCTGACACCACTCAATGGACATGATCAGTGCTTCACGCAGAAGAGTGGCAGATGTAGCCAGGGATTGTGGCATCACCGGTGGAGGGACTGCAGTGGAACAACCACTCTCAGCCACCGAGGAATTCCTGGCAAACCTAGGCACACACGACAGCTCACAGGAATCCATCACACCATACATCGTGGATGTGGGTGCCACAGTTTCCATATCAGAGGAGCATGCAGGTAAGTTAGTTTGATCAGCACTGCAATACTGTAGCATTCAGTGTGTCAGGGTGTACATACTCTTATGTGGGTGTCAGGTCTTTGTTCTTTGGGGTGGAGGGTTAAACTGCAGTTTGACGCTCATGCTCAGATGTTGACCGATACGGTCAGGTACTAGCACCGCTTCTGATCTTGGGCATGGAGTTGCCAGTGCAACTCCTGGCAGAGCAAGTTCCTTTGTTCAGAGCTGGAGACAGTGAACTGTTAGCTCTGCCACACATGGTTCAATGCTGTCCAACATACACACATGCAAGGCTAGCACTAAAAATGTGAGATATATGGACGCATTACCTTGTTGTGGTGCAACATGCGGTGGTACTGACATTACCTGTCCCTCGACTTTTCACAGGTCCATCTGGTATCAGACAAGGCCGTGGTCCTGCTCCTGGTAAGCATGACAATGTTTTGTTATAGATGCAGGTTTACAGCAATGTAATTCCTAAGGTGTCAGCCCAGGCCTGCTGCCTGAATTGATGTACTGGTGGCATGACTGCCAACTGCACAGATATTTTCTTACTGTACAAATGCTAGAGTCATACCAATGCATTGTAGGTGTGACCACACTGACAGATGTGACAGTATTGTCAGGACATTACAGATTGTCGTATTTGTCAACTGTGCAGAATCTTCACAAATGTCAGCAGTTTGCCTCATTGTTGCTGACGATATTGCTGTATAAAGAGTTTTACTTGCAAGTAACTACAGCTGTTTGTGGGAAAAGTAATGTCCTCTTGTCCTACTATATGAGGATGGGTTTTCAACAGGTCTGTAATAGTGCCAACAGTGTATAGAGCTGTACATATTTTACTTATTTTATTTTATTTAACGTTTGTTTACCAGGAAAGTCCGACTTGGAAAAATGCCAGTTTTCAGTGAAAGCCCAGGGAGAAATGCTCAAGATGCATATTTTTGTAATATATTGCAACACATTACTGCAGAGCATAATAGTGCAGGTGCTAATGTACTGTTTTTTTCTTTCTTATCACAGGTGACTGGGGGGGGGGTTGGTCTTTGTCCCCTACACAACCTGATGTCAGTGTCTCTTCAGACTCTGATGATGATGGTGGCCACAGTAAGGCACAGGTGAGGGTTTCAGGGGCTGAATCTGTCCCAGAGGTAGACATCCCTCTTCTGCCCTCATTGTCACCATACAAAGTCAGTATGCCCACACATACCCAGTCCCCGGAGGCCACAGATATTGGACAGTCAGAGGGTGGGGACATTGAACAGGAAAGTGTGGCAACTATGGGCTTCAGTAAGTGTAGACACATAGCCAGAGAGCTGGCAAGGTTCCACACAGGTGGATTGATAGGGGTGCTTGTCGGAGGCCTGCTGTCCATCCATCACCTGTTGCAGGTGTAACATTATGGGTCACTTGTCACATGTTTCGAGCCATCATGGAGGCACAGGCACATTCTGAAAGGAACTCCAGATGTATGCTTAAGGTTATGGATACAGCACAGTCTGACATCCATGACTGCCTCCACGGCATTGCTGACACCATAGATTGGTTCACTGATGCTGTGGAAAGAAGGTGGGCTGAGACAGATCGCACGCTATCTTTCTTGGAATGTACAGTGTCTGTGCTGGAAAATCTGGTTAGAGGTGAGTATTGGACTCATGGACATAGGTCAGCAACCTCATCTGCTGAAAGTCAATGTGGCCGTGCTCAATCACACTGCCATAGTGGCAGTACATACAGCGCTACAGAGGGGAGTGTGCTGTCCACACCAAGATGTGGAAG
This sequence comes from Protopterus annectens, assembly GCF_019279795.1. NCBI lineage: Eukaryota > Metazoa > Chordata > Ceratodontiformes > Protopteridae > Protopterus > Protopterus annectens. Next base: position 1,048,715,115 of record NC_056747.1, read on the forward strand.
GCCATGGGCTCATGGTTCTGGGCATTCCTGTGGAGGATATGGTCCCAGCAGACAGCAGTTACCATCAGGTACTAGCACCGCTTCTGACCTTGGGCATGGAGTTGTCATTGCAAATCCTGGCAGAGCAAGTTCCTGTGTTCAAAGCCCAAGATGGTGAACTGTCAGTGCTTCCATGCATGGTTCAAAGCTGTCCAACATACACACATGTAGGGCTAGAACTGAGCTTGACTGTATACACGCACACACTCACACACCACTGTCAAATGCAGGTCACCTATAGACACACATGGCACATTTCCATGATCCATCTTGCCTGCTTTCCTTCCTGACTCCAACACATGCTGTCAACCTTTTTGGTCAGCCTAGGCCTACTGCACCCCCCACACAACACCTTGTACAAGTGATGATACCTGTGCCACATCCCTGTCATCCTCGTCATTGATGCAGGGAAATGAAGCTATGTGTCTGATGCACAGGATGACTATATAAATTAATATAATTGTGTAATGCATTATTGTTTTGACATGCCACTTGTAGTGGTTACTGACTGATACTGTATGCTGACATTTGTAATGAGTGAGCCACATAATTTTGTGTATCGTACGTTGTATGATGTTGTAATGACTATATACTTACACAATGAAAGGTGTGTCACAGACCTGTTTCTGTTTCAGGATTCTGTTGGGGAAACCTATGGATACACACTGGCAATAAAGCTATAGATGTCACAACACAGAAGAAATATGTCTTCAGCAAGGTACAGCACTATAGGTGCATGGCTCCATAGGACCATTTGTGTATCACAGGCTAACAAAGACAATGGTGTCATTCAGTATACTCATGCATCCCTAATCTGTGAAAAGGCCTGATATCCTTGATAACTGTCACCAGGGTTTTGGGAGCTAACACATCTACAAGCTGTGGTGCTGGAGATGACCCATCTACAAATTTCCTGTGTCCAGTACAGACATTTGTCTGACAAGAGCTATGATTGTCATTTTCTGCATCCCATTGTGTAACCTGAACATGATGTGTGTCATAGCAGATAACACACATGCACCGGGGGGGGGGGGGGGCTGTTACATATAGGGTGTACTGTCTGTGTGACATACCTGTCTCTCCAGTATGTACTAGTTATACCACAGTGATGGTGTAAGTGTGTAGAATAGGTAAGACATGTTAGTCCTGTCATGGATTCATGGGAGGTACACAGTGGGATAAGATACCTCCCTGTATGGCAGCCATACACATCCCCTCCAAAGCATTAACGAGACAGACTACACATGTACAGTCTTGACACACACACTCCATAGGACATGTTGGTCCATACAACTAGCAAGAATAAAAAAATCAAGACCACTGGTTCAGACCCAAAAATATTTTATTCTCTAGCTCCTCAATACAAAACCTTCCAGGAGTTACAAAATTCAGCTAAAAATGTGCTACCTTTTATACAAAAAACTCAAACTCAATCAATCAATAATACAATCAAACAATTAAATAAAATACTTCCCATAGGGACCAAAGTATCATATTTAAGAATAAAGACAGACTCTTTATATAACAGTTTTTCTTTCAAAAGAAGTTCATCATCATTTTCAACTAATGCTTACTCTAAAATACAACCTTGAAACATAGAAAATTCACTGCCATGTACATCTCTAAAATGACATGCTGAAATCTTGTCTTCCTTTTGATTTTTTATGTCCCTGACATGTTCCATTAACCTCACTTTAACATTTCTTTTTGTTTCACCAATATAAAAAAAAAAACACACAGGCATCTTAAGGCATAAATAACCCCCTTGCTGTTACATGAAAATGGTCCCATTGGTGCATATTTGATTTTATTCACATACTCAAAGGAACATATTATATATTTGCAAATTTCCATAGGGCATGTTATCTACAACGTGTATTTGTTTACCATGGAACCTGTGTGGCTGCTACAGTTGTAAGATATGCCTGTGTAGTGACATAGTAAGAGTGCCATTGTACACAATAATAGGTGTGACGAGTGCCACATTCAGTATAGCAATGACAGTCTGGGATTTACACCACATACCTTTCTGTTTAGGTTATACAAAATTGAATACAACCCCACATCTTACCAACCAGTGAAAGTCAAAAGCTACATTACTCTCTATGTCCATAAGTCCATGAGTAATGGTTCAACCGTGTCTGTTGTGAGGACACTACTATATTTTCTAGGGGTGGATAACTTTCCAAATTATAGCATTGTGCAGTCATTGGCATTTAGCATTTGTCAGTGTCTCAGACAACTGAATGTGTGTCTCAGGCCATCCTGGATAACTGTTGGTTCTGTGTGGGATTCAGTGACAGCTCCTGACATGCCATCACATGCTAATGTAGTCAGTCAGAGGTCACTGACAGTGGCTGTGACTGCAGAGAGGGAATGGCTAGAAGGAGCATGCCATTAATGATGTCTGGGGAAATCCACTGGTGACTGGCATCATTGCAGCATAGGTCTCCCAATGCTATCTTCCCAGATTATGACCATCAGACACTTGCCTATCCACCACTTGACATAACACTCTGTAGATAATCTACACTGTTTCCATTGAGGCCTGCTGGCCTAATATTGTCAAACACCTTGTCAGGCCATGGTAAGTAAAGTTAGTAATATTTCCATCATCCATTGCATAGTGTAACCCTCAGTGGGGTCCACCAGTTAAGAGTCGATAAGCATGATTTGACCTTGAGCATAACAAACAGTGTTTGGTCCGGTGTCAGTAGGTGTACGACAGTGTTACTGCTCGTATCCATGCTAACTCCTTTCATGGCATTTCATGTCACATGACACAGAGATCTGGGGACACTGCTTGGCACTACAAGCCAGTTGTCCTTTGTGCAACTAAGTACTGCAGTTACTTCCAGAATGTTCCAAGAAGAAAGTTATCCAAGGTGTCTGTACAGTGCGCAGACAAACATGTTAGGGAAGTGTAATATGTACACCCTGTGAAGGTAAGGTGGGGGTTTTACATAGGCATTCTGCAGATGGACACTACCAAAGCAGCGTGTACCAGAAGGACACAATTACCTTGTGAAGACTGTGTTTAGCATGGGAGTCCATAGAAATGCCTGTGCCTGGCAACTACTAATGCTGGCCTCACCAACACCACTCTCACATAGGACACCATGCTGTGATACGGTTTCTGTCATCACATGCAAAATGTTACTATAAAGCCCATGATGACAAGGAAAACACAGCCTGTTTGTTCACCACATCATGAAAGGCTCTGTAGGCTTCACATACCATTTTCTAGGTGAATACCTTAATTAGCAACCTGGGCACTCATTTGGCTTTTACACGTCTTATGCCTTCTGTTCCAGGGTTGGTGGTATGTCACTAGGGAACTGACAAGAGGGGGATTAGTAGCACCATGGTAGCACCACAATATAATGTACAATGTCCAGTGACATAGATGTTATGTCTAGCTGAAACAATAAGCAGATTGGCGGTGAGCCATTTTAGGTGACAATTTCATAGCTAGTCATGCATCCTGCCCTTCAACAGATTACTGGTGGATATCTACATGACATGGCTGTGAAGCCTACTGCAGCATACTGGCCACCTTTGGCCAATGTGTGTCCACCTGCTACATGTCATAGGTATGTCATACTGTACAGTTATGTACCCAAAACATGTCTGTGCTCCCACATCATGTCACACAACAACCAGTGTGCTGTCTAGTTGCTTGACAGGCATTGTATGCTTTTGAGGCCAATGTAATGTCAGCAAAGTTGAGCAAGTCCTCTATGCATGCAGAGGCATCCACATCTTCACTGCAAGGTGTGCCTACAAACACTGTGTATCAGTCACCCCATGGTGTGGCAACATGACCCTAACTTTGCAGAGCCTGCTGCTGAGATGTTGGGAGAATCCTCACCCCTCTACTCAAAATGAGACACAAACAGAATGTGTGACAGATGTGACTGCATTTCAAATCTCATTGTCATGGTGTCTCCAACAGCAGTCATTACATGTGGCAATGAACATTATGCCAACATGCACAGCTCATATCCTGTACCACCTACACCCACATCATGCACACCTGCATGTGTGCATCTCCTTACCAGACACATTGCTAAACAGACATCTCAGAAAATCCTGCCTCTGGAGTGCACAGTGCACATAATACTGCATGCACCACTCTCTCACCAGTCAAACATCCAAGGCAAAACACAAAATCACACCTCTTAGAGGTGATTACATCGTAAGAGACATTGATGTCTGTGTGAAGTGGCTACATATGCGACAGATCACAGACAGCTGTCTGGGATGACACAACAGGCTTTACCACATATTGCTGCAAATCAAGGAATATAAGTTAACATAATGTTGACATCATAGTTCCTGCACCTGTGTATGACTAGGGACTTACATCACCGGCCTGTATGATGACACATGAATGTGCTTAGCCAGTCTGTGTCTCTCATGGGTATACGCATAGCTTTTAGCTGCAGTTGACCCTCATCTAGGATGATGGCTCAGTACACACAGAAATTGATGGAAGTCAATAATTGCCTTCCCTGATTATGACTGTCAGACACTTGTCTATCTACCAGCTGACATAACACTGACATGTGGTGTCATTGTGAGGGGATCTACTACATGTCTGTCTGGGATGTCTTGCTCAACAGATATCAACACTTCACCAGTTGTGGTCTTCATCTCTCACCCCTGAGATTTGGAGTACCAGCCAAGGCTATGGACACCCCCACAATGCATCTTAGATGCCTTGTTCAGAGAAAAGTTGGCAATGAGAACACCATCTTTATACAAAAACATGGTTATGCTGCTACACAGTGGGTATGGCAACACTGAACCCCACTCTGTGGAATGTGTCCCCACTTTGGATTATGCAGACGTGTGCAGTCAAGGACATCTTGTTTAAGGCTCTGGACAGCACCACAGCCATACCAGACTACACATCCATCCACATCTTCACACCTCAAAATGACAGTGTTCAAGGTGATGCAGGTGGTGTATACATACTCATTAAAGATAGATACACATCCAGATTTTGTGAAATGCTGTGATTTCCCAGAGACACTGCAGGTGCCATTCAGTACTGTAAGGCCACATAATCAAGCAGTAACTGGCTACAGAAGCAGCTCCATGAATCCAGACACTCTTTGTGCATACTTCTATGTACATGTATCTATCAAGATATATCATTACACCATGGAAGGGGATGGCATTAAGTGAGAACCAACTGTGTTGCTTAGTCATGCTGCAGCTCACTTGCCCAAAGGTTAGTCCACATCCTTAACTACAATGTTCTGGAGCACTGCCATGACATTCCCCAAGGGGAACCAATGTATTGCATCATGTGTTTACCAATATGGGTGACCACTGCAGCCCCCCAATGTGAGGTACTCCCTGGTAGAATCTGTTCACAGATCAGTGTCATTAAAACTCCCAGCACTAACCCCCCCTTGCAGACAATACAGACATATATCTAAACAAAGCCATTTATAACCTCCTGTGGGATGGTTGACATAGCTTTACTGCACCTCCCACCTCTAATGGGACAGGCAAATATGCAGAGCTTTACACCTGTGCATTATTCCAACAGCATTACAACTGCATGAACTTGGCTGTACCTGACAGGAGGAACACAGGCTCCTCATGGCACAGCAAACCTGCTTGCTGGACAACTGCCATTATCAGGCTGTACAATAAGAGATGAACAGTGCTGTGTGACAGTTGGGGTGAGTGTGCCACCCTAAAATAGAGGGACAGCCTCCTCAGCTAAAACAAGCACATAGTGTTGCTGTGATGTTGTGTAGATTCAGTAAGTGACAAAATTAGCCATCCACACAAAGCAGTACCACAAAGCACAGTGTAGTTACATGTAACCTCAAAGAACAGGCCCAGATTGTCAGTGAACTCATACATAATGATGCCACATATAATTGGTCTGCACTCATAGCGAACCTGTAGTCCCACAGGTTCGGCATTAACTTCACTCCCCTGTCCCCACCACATGTGACACATGACATTTCTAACACCTGTCCCATAATTTCCATATCTACATAGTAGGTCATAAATGTCCTTTTTATGGAGAATAAACAGCATCTACTGGACATGCTAACATCCCATGCTGCATCCTACATGGGATCTGACAAGGATTACTAACACCATTGGGAACACCTTGCAAGCATACTGAAACCACTGGCTGAACCCCAGCTGACTGGACAACAGCAACTGTTATACCCCATGCACAGAGGTGGTGCATGCACTGTTGCCTGAGTATCCATATTTGTATGGCCATGGGGCAATCATCATGGAACTCATCAGCACACATACATGTGAGCTACACACAGTTGACTGTACACAGTTTGGAAGCCTCATGGGGGATCATGACTGTTAAATGTGGTGGACATTTCTGAGGTAGTCACCAAGGACCTGGGTGAGGGGATATCAGGGCATACAAACCCCCTAAACTGAGCCAAGCCATCTGACTATATCCCCCACTCAGGCATAATTTACAAAGCACCCACTTAGGCATCCATGGTACTATCACTGTAGGGATCACTAGGTGGCCCATGGATGGCACACATACACAACATAAGGACATCTGCCTCCAATATCAGATCTCTAAGCAGCAGTGTTCAACAGGGCTCATTTCTGGGTCTTCTACTGCTTGGAATCCATTTAACCATTATACAAGTGAATACTAAATGTCTGTGGCTAACAATGTTGGCTGATGCCTGCAAACTGTGAGCACTCATGGAGTCTGTGAGTTATGTCAATATCCTACAAGCGGGTATTGATGAACAAATGACTGTTGACATAGTAATGGCCATAAACTCCATGCAAATATATATGTAGTATCATTTCCATCACTAACACCTATGTACCTGCTAAGTAGCACATCAATTGCAACATGTGATGCACATACTCAAGGGTGAAAGAACTGGGCACACAGACCTGGCCACACAGGTTTACATCTAATGTGCCTGAGATCACCATGTCTCCCCAGTGGTATGACAGGAATCATACATCATAGCTGAGTGCACAAACACCCATAATTGACAAACACATAGCCCTGTGGCATATAGACTACTCAGAGGTGATCTCTGCCTTGCATACAGGGCAATGCGTGACCATGCTTGATTGTAAATTCTGCATATCTGTAAGTGGCATAGTAGATGCATTAATCAATCTAAGGGCATTAACCTGGTATGTGACGTTAGTAATAAATGCTGGTGGGAGAGATTTGTCTAGCAGACTTTATCACACCTTTGAAACAGATCCCTGCCTAATGACAAGCAGAGTACCTCAGTGCACCTCAGCACATGTCATCTGCATGATTGGCTGGGTGACCATCATTTCACCACAGGGCTTCTGCCTGTGTCCCTCTTGGAATGGGCCAGTATGTGCTGATCATGTAAATATGGGTATACAGCTGTCTATGATTGTGATAGCTGTATGGCCATTATGCTAGTGAAGTTCAAATGTCCTATGGTTCCATAAGCTGATGCAAAATGCTCTAACAGCCACACACACAAACATGGGTACATTGAGGATAGCACCACTTCCAATTACTGCTTACAGGACATGGCATGACACACACATAGTGCAAGTTGGCTGTATGTAGATTAGAACACTTACCTATGTAATGGTACACACTACAGATCACAGTACATGATGCACACAACACACCGCATGTCTGTTAGTCAGTTTAGGGCATATTATGTTTGATTACATCAGCGGGCGTAGTTGTGGTCAGACATTTGGACGGCCACATCATCTGCTACAAATAAAATTCTGCAAAACTGTAACTCTTTCTAAGTTAGGGAGTTGATCATATTTATACCATACAGACATAGACACACACACCAAGTGGCCCAAAGTGAGATTAGAACCCCTACCTACCTAGACTTACACACTATAGATAATAATACTTACCACACACCCCATGGCTTGGGATTCTATTATTAAATGCTCAACTTCTCTGTCCATTTTCTTCCTATTTACTGTCCCTGCTATGAATAAACAATAATACAACATTTAAAATATTTTAAATCAACTGTTTCTCTCCACTAGAACAGTACCTTACTGTACTGTGGTAGTTTCACTTTCAAAAAACTTGTATCCCTCCCTGGAAAAGCTTGCTGCAGTCTCCAATTCATTGATGTCATCAAGGCCAGTGAATACAGGTAGTTTTCTGGCCAATTCCCTCCCCAAACTGACATCACCATGACCATCCTAAAAATCCACCCATACTGTGATGTCACAGCTCCCTGGTCCTTTCCCTACCCATACAGAAAGTAAAGGCTAGAACAAGGAAACATTACATGAGTCAAGTTTACTGCTATGAGCTGTCAATCACAGCAGGTAACAGCTCACAATTAGCCTTAGGCTTCACAAAAGACTGCAATTTAGCCATTCTAAAAAGAAGCAGCAGTAAAAAGCACTTTGAAAGTCTATTTAGTGGCATTTGCAGTGTTTGTGTTTTAAGTAGTCATTCAATGACATGAAATGCTACTTAAAACTAACTGACTGAAAGACAGCAGTGTATGCATGTAAAATCAATGCAGTGAAAGGAGCTTTAGGAAGAAAAAGGCCTGCATGATGTAATTTTTGCAGACAAGCACTGCATTGTGGGATACCTAGATGCAGACTAAACAATTAGAATTACTTCAAGATGGCTGACCCCATGTAGTCAGACTCAGAAATTAAGTATAAAAACATTTAAAAACCTGTAAACAGTCCCATAGTGGTGTTAAAATATAGGAAACACCATATCACAATAAAATAAACATGTTTTTTGAGTCTGTGGGTGCAGTTCTCCTTTAAGGTAGATGACATCATCAGGCCTTGTACAAGAGGGCAGTTTGGAAGCCAGCAGTAACTTTCAGGGCGAAAAACTGCATAACCATTGCAGTTTGATAGCCAAACAGGGATTGTCAGTTGCTTGGCAGGGGGATACACACACACACACACACACACACACACACACACACACACACACACACACACACACACACACGTGCACACACATACACACACACACACACACACACACACACACACACACACACACACACGTGCACCAATTAGCCTAGCATGAGATTAGAACTCCCACCTATCTAGTCCACACACTATAGATTACAATACTTATTGCATGCGCTACAGCTTAAGTCTACTGCTATGGCAGCAGCTGGTAGTCTTAAGGTAGATGACATCATCAGGCATTCTAGAAGAGGGCAGTTTAGAAGCCAGCAGCAACTTACAGGGTCAAAACGTTTATAACCATTTCAGTTTGATAGCCAATGAGCATATATATATATATATATATATATATATATATATATATATATATATATATATATATAACTATATGTATAGGTTATATCTATTTGAAAATACATATAGATAGATATGCTATGTATGTGAGAGAGATAGTGACATAGTGACAGACAGATATGTATACATATATGTATGCATACATAGACATATGTATGCATAACAGGTAATTTTGATCAAGGGGCAACAGGACTGCGCTTAGTTTAACTAAATATATGGGCATGCCCAGTGGGACTGTCAGCACTTATAAAGTAACTCCAGACCACACCTACCTGTACTCCAGTCTGGGATTTTGTGTGTTACAGACACTGACATCTTTCCCTGTTTCTGCAGTACTGTACTTCACTCAAAATGTCCATGGCATTCTCCAGGTGTCTGATGTAATTAATATGTGACAGAGGTTCATAATGTCACACCACACAGACTAACAGTCTGTGAAAACACCAACATAATAATACCTCACATGCAAAAGATGTGGATATTTCCACATTTGAACCATCAACAGCATAACCCATGCTAACTTCCCTAGACCAGTGAGCCACATAAGCTGCCAGCCAGAGAGTAGTTACTCATCACACAATCAACAGCATACATATGTACGTTGTTATTCCTGCATTAAGTGAGATATACAATGTGTGATCGATTTCAATGTTATTACCCTGAGATTGCCTGGACTGCTGATATACCACTGATGACTTACTGTTAAAGCAGTTATATACAAAAACTGCTGTGTTGGGTGTAGGGGAACAACACAACATGTTCTGCTGGGATACACAGTGGTCCAAATATCATGTGACCACATTGTTTAACATGTCCCTTGACTGATGTAGTGCATATTCCAACCATGAGGCCTAGTGGATATTAAGGAACACAGTACTAGTGGACTGGATAACTGTACTACAGTGTGGATGTTACTTGTGTCCAAATAGCCCACTCTATTTCTTTGCATAAATGCAGCAGATCTAGACATACAAATAATATATTATAGTAATCCTTACAAGTAGTGTGTAGGTTAGGGACTTACCTTGCAAATGCAGCAGTGGAGAGAACTGTAGTTCAGGCCTGACTCTGTCTGATGCAAGCAGTACACAGCCAATACAAGGATAGGTACAGGTTGTGTGGGTTGCCTGGCATCAATTTTAATATCTGTATGAGAGCAGGAGCAAGGTGTCAGTCCTAGATCCCTATGTTGTCAGTGAATGTGCTATGCATTGTCTCTTAGCCAAAGCCGGGGCATACTGGGCATGTCTACATCTGCCTACAGGGACATCATCAGGGGTTCCTCCTCTGAGTCCTGTGACTGTGGCTGTGGTGACCTAGGCACTAGTGGGGGGTTATGTATCCCTTCATTTTGCTGATCCTGCTGCAGCTGTTTCCACAGGATCATATTCTGTAGCATAGCACACACTGTGAGCATATGTGCACATGCGGCTGGAGAGTACTGCAGGGTTCCACGAGATATAGCAAACCTCTGGAATCATGACTTCAGAAGCCCAAACACACCCTCTATGATATTCCTAGTTTGTGCTTGTGCCTCATTATGGCATTCTTCCGTGGGTGTGTGTGCATTTCTGATGGGTATCATCATCCACCATTGCAGGACATAGCCAACATCTCAAAGTAAATGGGCATGAACATCTGGTACAGCTGTGATGTGTGCCAGATATGGCAGTTGTGATGTGATAACTACCAGGGCTGCCAGCACACACATTCAGGATAATCCCCTGGGTGCTGCAGTTGATGGAGTGGTACCCCTTGCAGTTGACATAGATTCTACCCTCCTCACTGGCTGGTGCATTAATGTGTGCATGGCTGCAATCTATGGTACCCAGTTCTTCATGGTAGTATGCTACATGGTAGAAGTGGTGCATATTGCTGGCCCTTGCCTCAGTGGTGAGGGGAAAATAAATGTGCTCACTGGCATGTGGTAGCATGGCATCCAGGAACTGGTGGAATATCCTGGATGCTGATGCCGCTGAGACACCATCACGTCCCCAGTTGGTCTTTGGAAAGTACCTGTAGCTAATGTCCTAAGGGTTACACATACCTTTGTTTCCACTGGGATGGGTTTCTCTCTGTTGGCTCTGGGTCTGAGTTGAGGGCAGCAGAGCTCAGTGAGTTCTTGTAGTATATCCTTGTCCATCCATTAGCGCTCTACAATCTCCATCTCATGTAGCTCCTGGAAGGTTACCCTGGGCCTGAACACTTCTCCTTCTATGCCTAGGCCTACTGTCAGCAGCAGCATTGACTTCAGCATCAAACACATACAGATGTAGCAGACCTGCAGCAGCCCCTAGCATTCTCTCAGTTAAAATTCCCAAGTCTGTACTCCAATGGTCCAGAGAACTAGGGAAAAATCAGAATGTACGGTGTATGCATGCTTTATAGAGTTCTGCTGTAGGTGCAGAAGGTGTGATTGGCTAACTATGATGCATTTCACCTGCATGCAATATAATTAACATCATTTAATGGCCCTATTTTAGCTTAAACAAGGGTAAAAAGTAATGAAATACATTTTTACAGACACGCTCAGCACAGCGGCGCACCGTGCAAACACGAGCATTGAAGGTAAATAGAGCTTAGAATTTAGTGGACAGACCCCCTAAAAAGACACTCTCAGCCAGGTGATACACCACGCAAACATGCACACCTAAGCTGAAATAAGTTAAGAAGTCAGTAGACACACCCCCACTGGTGTCTGCGACAACCTGTGTAAACAGCAACATGTGTCTAAGCCTACATGAAGGGGATATGCGGACACGATTACTCCTTTCTGCTGTTCATTTGTATAAGTAGCCATGCTCACAGCCTGGAAACTGCATGCTTCATAGCCCTACTACATTAGCAACAGCACCAATGCACCATTGTAGGGACTCCACACAAGGTCCAGTAATACATTTCTGTCACATAATATTAATTTTTGTTTTCCAATTTTTTTTTAATTTTTCTATAAAGCATGTGTGGACACGGCTACACGCAAACATGCCCAGATTATTAAAAAAATGTTAATTTAACTTATTTTCTTTAAATTTTCCGACATAGAGGATAATAGTTTCGCTCATATGTGTATGTGGTACGACATTTCTTTCCATATATCTACATTTTACAACCCCTTTTTGTCTATCTGCCCTCCTGTACACGGACATTTTCTGCGTACACT
>NC_056747.1:1048730116-1048735116 GCF_019279795.1 Protopterus annectens
TCTGATGGGTATCATCATCCACCATTACAGGACATAGCCAGCATCTCGCAGTAAATGGTCATGAACATCTGGCACAGCTGTGATGTGTGCCAGATATGGGAGTCGTGATGTGATAACTGCCAGGGCTGTCAGCACACACATTCAGGATAATCCCCTGGGCACTGCAGTTGATGGAGTGGTACCCCTTGCAGTTGACGTAGATTCTACCCTAATCTCTGGCTGGTGCATTAATGTGTGCATGACTGCAATCTATGGTACCCAGTTCTTCAGGGTAGTGTGCTACATGGCAGAAGTGGTGCATATTGCTGGCCCTCACCTCAGTGGTGAGGGGAAAATAAATGTGCTCACTGGCATGTAGTAGCATGGCATCCAGGAACTGGTGGAATATCCTGGATGCTGATGCCTCTGAGACCCCATCACATCCCCAGTTGGTCTTTGGAAAGTGCCTGTTGGTAGTGTCCTAAGGGTTACAGATACCTTTGTTTCCACTGGGATGGGTTCCTCTCTGTTGGCTCTGGGTCTGAGTTGAGGGCAGCAGAGCTCAGTGAGTTTCTTGTAGTATGTCCCTGTCCACCCTGTAGTAGTCTACAATCTCCAGCTCATGTAACTCCTGGAAGGTTACCCTGGGCTGAACACTCTTCTCCTTCTCTGTCTAGGCCTATTGTCAGCAGCACCAGCAGCAATGACTTCAGCATCAAACACATACAGATGTAGCAGACCTGCAGCAGCCCCTATCTTTCTCTCAGTTAAAATTCCCAAGTCTGTACTCCAATGGTCCGTCCAGAGAACTGGGGAAAAATCGGAATGTAGGGTGTATGCGTGTTTTATAGAGTTCTGCTGTAGGTGCAGAAGGTGTGATTGGCTAACTATGATGCATTTCACCTGCCTACAATATAATTAACACCATTTAATGACCCTATTTTAGCTTAAACAAGGGTAAAAAGTAATTAAATAATTTTTTTCAGACACGCACAGCACAGCGGCGCACCGTGCAAACACAAGCATTGACGGTAAATAGAGCTTAGAAGTTAGTGGACAGACCTCCTAAAAGGACACTTTCAGCCAGGTGACACACCACTCAAACATGCACACCTAAGCTGAAATAAGTTAAGAAGTCAATAGACTGGTGTCCGCTACAACCTGTGTAAACAGCAACATGTGTCTAAGCCTACATGAAGGGGATATGTGGACACGATTACTCCTTTATGCTATTCAGTAACTCCACTTCATTTATATAAGTATCCATGCTCACAGCCTGGAAACTACATGCTTCATAGCCCTACTACATTAGCAACAGCACTAATGCACCATTGTAGGAACTCCACACAAGGTCCTGTAATACATTTCTGTCACATAATATTAATTTTTGTTTTCCAATTTTTTTAAATTTTTCTATAAAGCATGTTTGGGCACAGCAACACGCAAACATGCCCAGTTATTAAAAAATGTTAATTTAACTTATTTTCTTTAATTTTTCCGACATAGAGGATAATAGTTTCACTCATATGTGTATGTGATACGACATTTCTTTCCATATATCTACATTTTTACAACCCCTTTTTGTCTATCTGCCCTCCTGTACACGGAATTTTTCTGTGTACACTACGGACACTAACACGGGGTCTAAACAGATGCCTATATGCTTGCTGAATTGCTATATCTGCCTCATTTGCATGAGATTCACCTGCTTATGACGTAATTTGCATGCCACGGAAGTTTCCATTTTGGCGCGTGCATGCATGCCACTCAGCAGCTCTTACTGAATCTAAAAATGTTTGCACCTGTGTAAGCAGCATGGCTCGATGCCTACACAGAAAAAAAGTGTAGGCTTTATTAAATTCCCCCAGTAAAATTTCATTTAAACTATTTGTACACTACTATACTTGTAAATTTACACTAATTTGTGGCCATTTTCTAAGGCATGGCTCCAAAGGAATAAGATACTGGAGTTTAAAAGACTAGCAGAGCCTCCCCCACACTTAGTGATCTTATGGCAAAGAACCAATTCTGGATGGAATATTATTCTACCACAGGACACATGCACATGCGCACACACACACACACACACACAAACACACACACACACACACACACACACACACACACACACACACACACACACACACACACACACACACACGCACATGGACATACACTCCACAGAGAACTCTCTGCAGCCTGGCACTGATCCTAAGAAGCAAGCAATGTGAACCAGCAGTTCTATTCAGAAGTATATGTTGTTGCTGTGAATTGTTAGAGAACAGATAATCTGGAAACATTCTCAGTACTAAGAAAGCATGGTGATTCACACAGAGTTCCTGTTTGCCATTTCATAAATAAATGTTGAATTTCACACTAAATCATGATAAATAAACAAGGAAAAAATCAGAAACGGTGGAATAAGGAAGAGATGTTTTCTTCAAGCAAGTGTAGCTGGTGTGAGCTAACTGTGCTGACATACTGTTATGCCCTCTTGCCCTCTGCCAATGTACTGATTCCATATAATAAGAGCTGTTTAACACTGTACCCAGCTCTGACCTATACCGTTTATCATTTAGTATTACAATAAACCAAAACATAAAATAACAGAAAATGATCTGAGTTTATCAATGCCTATACTCACAATTTCCAGGAAAAGAAAGTTATGGGTTAAGTCTTACATGCCAACTGGCATATTTACCTATGAACTTAAACCTACTACTTCAGTTCCTGAGTGTTAAGGTTGACACAGGAGTCAGGGAGCACTCAGTCAGTTACTGAGCGTGGTTACCTCTGCTGTCATTAAGTATTGTTATGAAGCAGTGCTCAGTAAAAAATAAAAACATATACCAACAAAGTAGAACAATGCAGAAGTGTGCAAAGAGGGCAACACAACTGAAAGAATTAAATAGCAACAAGACCATCAGATTATCAATTAGCAATACAAATCCACAGCACTTGATGTGCCCAGTTTTATATTTCAACCACATTGTGGAATGTTATACTGATTTATGTACATAGGCAAAGTTATAAAACAAAACAGGACATTAGCTTGTGACTAAAGGAAAGAAACACCATAGCTAAATATTTACTTATTTAGTTAAAATGAACCGCCATAACTTTACAAGAATAAAGAATATGTAGCAGTGATTTCTAGGTTCTGACAATTATCCATTGTTTGTCATAATACAGTAACTTCTTCAGAGGATTAGTGCTGTTCTGAAACACTACTGCTTAACATTTAACAATAGTATAGGTTTTAAAGTTCATATTCTGTGTAAGCCATTATGACACAAGGGTAGTTTATGTATTTATTTATTTAGTTATCTTTACAATAACTGCAGTGGAACAGAGCTCAAACCTTTGAAATGCTAATATTTCAGAATCCATTTGAAAAAAATATTTAAATATTTTGCATAAATGGTAATTACTAGAGCAAGGGCCTGACATATTTTTTTATCTGAGATAGGCTCTGCAATACTGCAAAACGTGGAGCATTTTGTTTTGTACTGACAGCTGTTCCCTAACTTTACAGCAAAATATCTTGAACATTTTTCAAGGCACAGTTAGTAAAATAGCATTCTGGGGTGGCATCTAGTAAATATTATGCAATTAAATGTGTTCAGAATATCTTTCATCTTTCTATGATGAGTTTCATAAATTACCCATGATGCACTGCATGGTTCCATTTAATACAACAGATTTCTTTTAGATGCCCTTCCAACATTGCAGGACATGTTGCTTATATTACTGCATCTCATACAGTGCTCTATATAGCATATTAACGTGGGGGGGGGGCATACCTCACAGCTTTACGGATTTTTGCACGATGTCCAGATTTATGCCTCATAATTTTGGTCTGTTCCTTATACATTTGTGATTTTCTGGCAAATCACTAGAATGGTCTGAGGACTGAAGTCACTAAATAATGACATACATTTGCGTTTCAGGCAGCATATCCACCTGAAAATCCATGCTGACACAAATCTTGTTATTCTTGCAACTTTCTAAGTTTATAAAAGCGATATTTAAAATCTGTCCCTATTCTAACCCCATTATGTCAGGCTTTGTCCAGATTTCTTGCATAGGTTGAGACATATGGCTGAGTAGGGGAAGGGGTGGATAAAATAAGTACTATGGCATCCATTTTCAGTATAAATGCATTATCTTCTGCTACTATACATACTCAAAATATCTGACTAATTGCAAAATTACAGCTTTTAGAAAAAACAGTAAGTCAGGTTCTACTAATATTATGATACTAGCTTTAGGGAATAGTGATACATACCTGAGCTGTAAAGCCATTTAGTGTAAACCAGTTTGTATTGTAAAAGTTACAATCTGTAGAATACCCTATTTAATCTGCATGAAAACTGCAGGTTATGTTATTACTTAATGCCATACTAATAACTCCTATAGCACTGTGTTATTACAAGGTCTTCAAGAGTACAGCAGCATAGAGGTACCATTTACAACAGTATGGCTGTGTTTTATTAGTAATTATACCTTACAAGAACATAACATTTAAGTACAAATGAGCAGGATCATATTTATTGATGTATTATTCTTACTGTATCATTTTATCCATATCCTTATGTAAGAGGTATGCTGTAACAATTCACCTGGTTACACTTAATGGTAGTATGTATGATATAAGCACATGACTCTGGTTCTAATTAGTGGTTGTGTTAGTCATGTGTTCCAATGTCTCCTCAGTATAGTATGTAGCAGACAACATAAAAGGCAATATATATATATATATATATATATATATATATATATATATATATATTCCTGCTCCCCCATCATAAACTATGTTTTCTGCAGTCAATAATCATATCATATTTAAATTATGGTAATATACTAGCTATAAAGTACTGCTAAAAAAATAAAGGCAGTTTGATAAAAGATTTTCAAGGAAGTTGTTTTTTACTCTTTAAGAGTATTCTGTATCTTCTACTAAACTGGAAACAGATTAAAAGCCACATTGTAAGAAGATGGCTCAATGTTGAAGAAAGGGA